>NW_024868055.1:68041-221077 GCF_013358625.1 Macadamia integrifolia
AAAAAAAAAAAAAAAAAAAAAGTAATAATAAACAATATGGGGGGAAAATTTGCATATGTTTGTGTTTACAGAAATGCAGAAATAAATCCCTAGAAGTCAAGATCTTCTCCAGAACTATGCTCCTCGTCTAAATCATGCTCGTGGAAAGTGGGAAGGCTAGTAGATGCCAATCTCGGACTCTCTAGCCTCCATGTAAGATCCTTAATCTGCCTCAGTAGGTGCACATTCTCTTGACGATATGAGCTGACCTGTCTCCTCAGGGCATCATTCTCCCTCTCCTAGGAGAACATATGGAACGACTAAGAAAAGAAGCAATAAAAGAGGAAAGAGACTAAGAGCAGGAGAATACCTTGTCGACCATGACCTTGGATAAACTCTAATGCATCCTCCTGAGCTTGGCATAGAGCTCTGAAGACACCTGAGGAAGAGCATATCAGTCAAAAGGAATCCAGAACCAATCAAATAATAGGTGTTTTGATACTCACACAGTCATATGGGATAGGAAGTCCAAGGGAGGCGTCTCTGTTCACTCTATGCTCCAAGAGTTGAGGAATACCCGGACGGGTTGCATTAGGATAAGACCAGCCCAGGAAACCATTGAAGGGACTGATAGCCATCCGGAGAGGTCCCCTCACAATGATAGAAGACTTAATCTGAGATGAGGTAGAAGCACCTGCTCATGACCTAGTAGGAGGGGGGTCCACATGTCGTGCCTTCCAATAAAAGAATGCTCAAGAGAGGAAACATGCCAATGGCCCCCTAGGACCAAAAGGAGCGTAGAATATCTCCTCCTCAAGAAAGGCCTCATAGTTCTTGCCTGGATCTAAGAGGGAATCATCCCACACCTCTTTGGCCCATACCCCTATCTGACTCTCGAGGATACTCTTTGGGTTATATATGGTCGATGGAGGATAGCAGGGAGGAGAGTACACCACTGGATCGGACCACTGAGGAGTGACACGCTCCCCCAGATACTAGGCATGGCCCCAGATGCCCCTAAATAGCGTGCGGCTCTCTATCAAGCGCTTGGCTTGAGCGAACTCATCCGGGTTATAGAAGTGGAGATTTTGGAATGGCCTCCAATTGACCTACAAAGTTAAGAAGAAGTGAGTACAACATAAGGCAAAGAAAAAAATTTGACACCAAATATAAATTACCTCTGTAAGACTATCCAAAAGAGAGCAGGATGTGGTCCCAGGGGTATAGTGTCGGCTCCTCAACACCTGACTATCTCCCCATCTATTATCCATGGGGAAGGGCGCATTCCAAGGATCCTTCAGCATGGGGGCTAGGATCTCTAGGTGTTCATAACACCAAGGCTGAATTGAAATATCAAAATAAGGATGTGCAAGCAATAAAAAAAAGAAGAAAAAAAAAAGAAATGCAAAGTTACCTGGAGAATGTAGCCTACCCCCTTGAGGCCCCGATCCCCATATGCTAACAGATCTAGGGTCCACAGAAGGTATGTGTAGGTGGCCCCACCCCAGTCCCATGAATCGACCTCCCAAATATTTTAGAAGAGGGACACCATAAGGATGTCCACTCCACCCCAAAGATCACTGAAAAGACATTGTGCCATAGCAAATAGAAGGAAGGAGCGAGTTATTTGTGCGAGATCCTTTCTAATCCAGCGGCCACTAATCATACCTAGACGGACATGCGTTTGATCCCCCGTAATCTCAATACCCATCAAGTCTATGAAATCCTGCGCTAGCAAAGTTTTAGGAAGAGATAGGGGCCTCCCTCCGAAAGGTATGCTAGTCATAGCATAGAAGCACAGAGGTGTGATGGTGATCTCACCAGTAGGGAGGTGAAAAGAATGGGTGCTCAGCCACCACCACTCCAACAAGACTCCCGTCAATGCCGAGCTAAATTTCCTAGTCTCCAGCGAGGCCAAGCGTCGTAGGTAAGTAGAATCTACTTGCCCCTTTACCCTATAAGGAGGCATTTCATACCATTCCCAAACTGCATTTGGATGGCCATACCTGGCCAATGTGGGAGGTACTCCCCCATTGTGCTCCTAAAATAAATGCAAAAATGAATAAAAAATAAATAAATTCAAAAAATAAATAAATATAATAATGTAGGGAAAAGGAAAAGACTTATCCATTTGCCCCACACAGAGTTATATATGTGGTCCCAAGTCTTGTGAAGTGCCCACCCAATATACCAGTCTACGAGACTATCATCCCTTTGAGAGGATGTACAGCATCTCTCTCCACCACCCAGTCGGATCTCTCCTGGAGTCCTCCTCTTTCTTCTTTCGGCCATATTTATCAAAAATTACAAAGAACCCTAAGAAGTTTCATAATTTGCAAAGAGGCCTACAAAGACTTCAAATTCTCCAAATGGCCCCCTACTCAAGAACTATGAAGATCTTCAAGGAGAAGATGAAGAACTTCGAAGGAAACTCGAAGATCTTTGGAAAAAATTTGAGGAAACCCAAAGAAATGTAAAAAAGAAGAAAGAGGGGGGGGACCATTTTATGGTTAAAAAATTCGTTCTCCCAAAAAAAATTGAGATTCTAATTCCAAGGTGCAATTCAAAAGTTCTTACCACAAAAACAAAATTCAAAGTAATTTCTTGTGGTAGGTCTCCCAAAAAAAATTCGAAATCACATGGAAAAGGGAAGGTGAAATCTACTTGGTAGATAAAATCACATGGAAAAGGGAAAGTGAAATCTAATTGGTAGATAAAATAAAAGGTGAAATCAAAATTCAAAATTTGTGAGGTAGATGGACATTATCTCACAAAGAATCAAGATTCCAAATCAAAAGTCAAAATTCAAGATTCCAATTCAAAAGCCAAAAATCAAAAGTAAAAATTCAAAATCAAAAGCCAAAAATCAAGAGCCAAAATTCAAGATTCCAAATCAAGGGCCTAAATTTAAGATTCCAATCTCATGACCCAAATTCAAGAACTCCAATCAAGGAAAGAAAGAATTTCATTGACCCAGCCCCAGGTGGCCCAATCTCATTAAACCAGCCCCAAGTGGCCCAATCTCATTGAACTGGCCCCAGGTGGCCCAATCTCTTTGAATCGGCTCTGAGTGACCCAATCCCATAGACCAAATCCCCTTTACTAGTACATGGAAGCCCAGGTAAGGAAAATCCTAGAATCAAATATTTTTGCCTTTTGCAAGATTGAAAGAGCAGCAAATTTATTTCTTGTAATCGATAGCCCCAGATAGCCAAATTCGTTCAAAAGACCCAGTCTAGAGACCAAATTCCCTAACCAGGCACATGGAAGCCCAACCAAGGAAAATTCAAGAATCAAATAGTTTTTCTTTTGAAAGATTGAAAGAGCAGTGAATTTCTTTCTTATAATTGATGAGACAAGATAGCCTAGATTGGTTCGAAAGAACCAGCCTGGAGACTAGATAGCCCAAGTTGGTTCGAAAGACCCAGCTTGGAGACCAGATATCCCTAGATTGGCACATGGAAGCCTGACATAGGAAAAGTCAAAGTACTAACATCTTTTGCAGGATTGGAAGAGCAGCAAATTTCTTTCCTACAATTGACAGCCCAGGTAAGTCCTAAACTTTAAAGTAGTTAAGAGATATTATCTGTTGCATTTTCAAATTCATCATTGATGAACACGATGACGGCTTCGGGTGAAAAAATGTGGTCATTCTTTTCTTTGCCCTTCGGCTGTTAGCATAGGCCTCAACCAAAGAGGGGAATTCTGTAGACACCCAATTTTGTCACCCTCCTCTGATTATGATGACTTACAGATCTTAGATGTGATCTTTCACTTCTGATCGAAAAATATGACAACTGATTCAGGTAACTATTCCCAGAAGCATTCCATACTCATCCAAAATTCCCAAAATTCTCTTGCGAGAGAAAAGAAGGGTCCAATAATGGCATTTCATATACGAATACGAAAGAATTTGATCCTAGGTGACCATATGGATGCATAGTACTCGGAATCACGATTCCAATGATATATGGTACGTCAAAATCGGACCATCAGATCTCCCGCAGTCATTCCCAGAATTTACTCCATGAACACCCAAACCCTGCCCATGCGAGAACCCACGCCTTGCCTTGAGTAGTCATTCCCAGAATTTACTCCATGAACACCCAAACCCTGCCCATGCGAGAACCCACGCCTTGCCTTGAGTGCCCAAACCCTGCCCATGTGAGCACCCACACCTCACCCCACCCATGCGAGCCCCCATGCCTTGCCTTGCACCCCTACTGGTGCCCTGCGTGCACCTGATACTTTTCCTTCATCTCATCCTCTTGTTCCCAGGATGCTTCTTGTTCTGTGTGGTTTCTCCACTAGACCACATAGGAGATGTTGTGGTTGCACAACTGGTGATCCTTATAATCAATGATTCCTTTATGTTGCTCCATGCAACTCTATTCCCTATCCAGATCAATAGGTGTATTGGTGGTTAAGATGTCTGAGGAATTAGGGATATATTTCTTCAACAGGGAGACATGGAAGACATTAGCAACTTCTCCAACTTCGGTGGTAAGGCTAGCCGGTAAGCTACCAAACCAACTCGAGCTAAAATCTCAAAAGGTCCTAAATATCAAGGGCTTAGCTTCCCTTTCTTGCCAAACATCTTCACTCCCTTGACCGGTGAGATCCTCAGAAATACCTTGTGACCCATAATGAATTTCAATTTCAAGTGTGTTCTTCTAACATTTGCATAGATTTTCTGCCTTGATTGTGCTACCATGATCCTTTCTCTGATCAAATCTACCTTCTCACATGTGGCTTGTATCAATTCTGGACTAGTAATTCTTCTTCCACCAACCTCATCCCAATATAGCGGTGTTCTACACTTCTTGCCATACTATGCTTCAAAGGGTGACATGCCTATAGTTGCCTAATAACTATTGTTGTAGGAAAACTCTATCAAGGGAATATGCTTATCCCATCTATAATGCATACCCAGAGCAAAAGTTCTAAGCGTATCCTCTATGCGAGAACCCACGCCTTGCCTTGAGTGCCCAAACCCTGCCCATGCGAGCACCCACACCTTGCCTTGAGTGCCCAAACCCCGCTCATGCAAGCACCCACGCTTTGCCTTAGGTTCCTAAACCCCGCCCATTCGAGCACCCATACCTTACCTTGAGTGCCCAAACGCCACCCATGGGAGCCCCCATGCCTTGCCTTACACCCCTAATGGTGCCCTGCGTGCACCCAACCAAGCCTTGCATGCACCCGACTAAGCCCCACATGTACCCAACCAAGCCCTGTGTGCACTCGACCAGGCCTCGCGCATTCCCAACCAAGCCCTACGCATACCCAACCATGCCCCGTGCATACCCGACCAAGTTCCAGCACCCATGCTAGAGTTCCAGCACCCATGCTAGAGCCCCAGCACCATGCAATAGCCCTAGCACCCATGTCGGAGCTCCAGTGCCTCCATTTTAGTCCCAGTACCCCTGTTTTAGGCCCAACACCCCCGTCGACGATCGTAATTCCCATTCCGATGATCAATTTGGAGAAGGGAATCCCTCTTCACCTGCCTGTGTACCCCATACTACCCCGCTAGTGTACCCTACACCTCAGCCTCCCATTGATCCAAAATGAATCTTTTTACCTTATTAGTCCAAAAAAATTACTTTTCCTCCATTGGCCAAAGAAATTTACCCTCTACCCCATTGGTCCAAAATTTCTTATTTTCACCCCATTGGTTTAGAAAAATTACTTTTTACCACTATTGGTTAAGGAATTTTCTCTTTCCTCCCTATTGGTCCAAAAATTCTATAAATACCCCCTTCCTTTGGTTTTAGACACCAACACAACCCCACAACAACAAGTCTCCTAGTGAGCATCCCATAGTAGTGAAGTTATGCCCTCTCTCCTCCCCTTCCCCCCTTGAGGTTTTTCAAGTCTTCAAAGAGATCTTCATAAGATCTGAAGAACATTCGAAGTGTTCATCGGGCCTTTGAAACTCTTCAATCCTTTGCCTTCTTTAAGTGAGATTTTGTGTAGGAAAAGTTTTCCCTTAGTCTCACACCCCCTTTTGAGGTTGTTCAAGTCTTCAGAGAGAACTTAGTAAGATTCCTTCGAATCTTTGAAATATTCTTCAGGCCTTTGAAGTTCTTCAACCATTTAGGTTTCAGCCAATTCCTAGCAGAAGCTCTACCCGAGTGCCACTTCAGCCTAATGCTCCCATAGCTTATCCCCAGTGGAAGCTCTATCGGAGTGCCACCGTAACCTAGCCCTCCCATAGCCCATTCCTAACAAAATCTTTACGGGAGTGCCACCTCAGTCTAGCCCTCCTATAGCCCATTCCTAGCGGAAGCTCTGCCCAAGTGCCACCTCAGCCTAGCCGTCCCATAGCCTATCCCCAGTGGAAGCTCTATCGGAGTGCCACCACAGCTAAAATCTAGAAGTAGCCCATCCCTAGTAGAAGCTCTGCCCGAGTGCCACCTTAGCCTAGCCCCCCCATAGCCTATCCCTAGTGGAAGCTCTACCATAGTGCCACATCAGCTAAAATCTATAAGTAGCCCATCCCTAGTGGAAGTTCTGCCGAAGTGCCACCTTAGCCAAAATCCAGAAGTAGTCCATCCATAGTGGAAGCTGTGCCAAATTGCCACCTCAGCCTAAGCATGGAAGTGGTCTTCCCTAGCCTAAGCTCTGTCATAATTCAAATCCAAAAGTAATCGTTCCTATTTGGAACTCTATCCAAATATCATCACAGTTAGCATCTCTTCAGAAAGAAAGTTGGAGGTCAAGACTATCTTCCTCTGAGCCGGGAGAATCCACAAGAAAGTTCGTACCAACATCAACCAGGGGGTCCGCCCCTCTTGACCCGAAACAAGGGTCAAACTCAGGTATAATTTCTCAACAGAATTAGCACAATGTAGACTTTATATTGACATTGTTTTAATGTATATAGTTATTTAAATTTAGTCAATGTATATATGTGTGATAACTTAGCCATGCATGAAGAATAGGAATAATTATGGAAAATGTTCGTTCTTAAGCATCTAGTAGGAAGAACGATTGAACCGAGTAGATTAGGTGCATAATACCTTTCTAATTCTACAACCTGACACTTACCCTAAATCTCTGGACTAGACCAACTTTCAGGCCCTTTTCTCACGAATTGGGCCCACCCCTGGGTCCTAGGCCCATAATCCTAGGTGACGACTCTAAACCCTTTTGCATGATCCTGATCCCCATATTGGACCATCATCAAGTCCTCATCTCAAATGATGAACTTTACTCTCCTACGAAATAGGCCTCCATGTATCTCTGAGCGGCGATACGATGGTGCGGGGCCCGTAGGGTAAGCACACATGACACACCCCTCCCTCATGAAAGAGAAAGAGAGAAGAGAGTATGGAATGAATGCAAGTCCTTTTTCCCTCCCCCAAAAAGGGGAGAAGAGAGAGATCTCATTTCCGGCTGCTACCCTCACAGATGCTAATCAAATAATTGAGAAGGAAAGGCCAGTGTGCTCCTTACCAGCCAAGTATGGATCTCAACATGGGAATTCAGCAAGAATAAGATAAATGGAATTAATCATTGATTATTAAACATAAAAATTTAATTTACATGTAATTTTTTAATTAGGAACTTGCTATACACATTGAGTGAGGATACGCGAGATTGGGAGTTTATTGAAGAGCACCGGACTTGAGAAAGTCAGGTGAGGAGTTTCTTTGTTGATTGCTGCTATGGATTGTTTTACCTTTTTAGCTTTGCTCATATGTTGCATTAACTATTGTGATGTGAACGTAATTTATATAAAAATTATAAGATTTCTCCTAATGCATGTTTTACCAATATGGATGTGATCATGGTTTTGTAGATGCTTAGTATGATAGTTGTATAGTGTTGGGTGTAACATTGACGATCTATGGTATGGTGTGGCCGAGGTTCTGTCTGGTACCGTGGGCTCAGAGGTCAGTTTTACAGCTAAGGCTAGTTGTATGTATGGATTCTATGGATGCATATAGATGCATATGGATAGGCTCACATCCCAGTGCTATAACCCCTTGCCAATAGCAGGTCAGATATTGGCTAATCCCACTCGGTGGTATGTCGTGTAGGACTACTACGCCTAGATATGACGTATTATATCCTAAGAGGGCACAACATGGTATGATGTACTATACGCATGGCTATCAGACACATGGGGGACTGTGGCTCTGACCGGGACTGGTTGGCTCCTGCCCGAAACGAGCTTGTATTCTTGAGGCCCAACATATAGGGTAAGGAATGCCACCTACGTTGCTTATAGCACTTAACCCATAAGATGAGACTTGGTAACTAGAATGGAAATAGTTAATTAAATGAATCATGTGGATGTTGCATATGGAGTATGCGTATGAGATGGTGTTATCATTTTGACATGCGTGCATGTGCTTGTATGCCCCCACCACTCACTGAGCATGCTCGTGCTCACCGCCCATTGATACCTATTTCTAGATAAAGGAGCTGGTCAGGAGATTTGTTCGGATGTGAAGATATTTATGTGGGACACTCACAGAAGAGATTCTTGTTGTACATCATGTATTATAATTTGGTTGAATGTAAGATTTACACTATATTTATTGTAACCTATGGATTCATTTATATGGGCATATCTTATTACATATATCATTGTAGATGACTACCACACATATCTTGTAATATTTATGAATTCTTTATGTATATTCTGATTTAGTAGTAAGCAAGTGATGGGTTTAGTTACTACCTGCATCCGGGATCCTAGGTACTGGTAGGCTGATTGGATTGAAATTCTAGTGCCGCATACCTGTGCTATACAAAAGGTAGAGTGTGACATCTCGCCTTTGATTCCACTACTCATGGAAAACTTTCCAATACATTTGGTAGGAGGTGCACTAGCAAGTGGGGTCATCCTTGGCTTCCAAACACTCCACCACTACCAACCAACCTTCAAAAGTAGTTCTCACTTCTAGCTTCTTTTCTGAATAGTAGAAATTAGAACTATGGTAGACCAGGGTATCACATTCCCCCCTCACAAAAATTTCGTCCATGAAATTGAAATGCTTACTTGGTAACCCAAATAGTTCAAGATACTTTTCCTTCATCTCATCCTCTTGTTCCCAGGATGCTTCTTATTCTGTGTGGTTTCTCCACTAGACCACATAGGAGATGTTGTGGTTGCACAACTGGTGATCCTTATAATCAATGATTCCTTTATGTTGCTCCATGCAACTCTAGTCCCTATTCAGATGAATAGGTGTATTGGTGGTTAAGATGTATGAGGAATCAGGGATATATTTCTTCAACAGAGGGAGACATAGAAGACATTAGCAACTTCTCCAACGTCGGTGGTAAGGCTAGCCGGTAAGCTACCAAACCAACTCGAGCTAAAATCTCAAAAGGTCCCAAATATCAGGGCTTAGCTTCCCTTTCTTGCCAAACCTCTTCACTCCCTTGACCGGTGAGATCCTCAGAAATACCTTGTGACCCATAATGAATTTCAATTTCAAGTGTGTTCTTCTAACATTTGCATAACTTTTCTGCCTTGAATGTGCTACCATGATCCTTTCTCTGATCAAATCTACCTTCTCACATGTGGCTTGTATCAATTCTGGACCAGTAATTCTTCTTCCACCAATCTCATCCCAGTACATCGGTGTTCTACACTTCTTGCCATATTATGCTTCAAAGGGTGACATGCCTATAGTTGCCTAATAACTATTGTTGTAGGAAAACTCTATCAAGGGAATATGCTTATCCCATCTATAATGCATACCCAGAGGAAAAGTTCTAAGCATATCCTCTAAGGTCTGAATAGTCTTTTCCTACTGACCATCTAGTTGAGGATGAAAGTTGTACTGGAAGTTATTTGTGTGCCCATTGCCTTTGTACACATTCCCATAATTTAAAAGTGAATCGGGAATCACGATCAAAGACTATACTAATTGGCACTTCATGCAATCTTAAAATTTTGATGACATATAACTGTGCTAGCTTCTCCATAGAGTGAGTGGCCTTCATCGGAATAAAGTGAGCAACCTTTATCAACCGGTCCACAATGACCCAAATGGCATCATTGCCCTTCTTGGTCTGTGGTAGCCCTATAACAAAGTCCATGGTAATATGCTCCCACTTCCATTCTATCATAGGTATAGAGGCTGCAATAAGCCATGGGCCTTTTCCTTTCTACTTTAACCAACTGCCAGTTCATACATCTGGCTACATGGTCGGCTACATCAGTCTTCATGCCATACCACCAATAGGATTTCTTAAATCCTTATACATTTTAGTACTACAAGGGTGAACTAATTATGGTGTATTATGTGCTTTTTGAAGTAGTAACCCTATCAGCTCATTATTTTTTGAACTACAAAGTCTATTTCTGAACGAAAGAACACCGTATTTCAACACAAAATATGTGTCCTTTTGCCTACCTCCTCTTATAGTATTGATGATCTTTCTTAAACTATCATCAATGGGTTAGGATTCTTGATCTTTCAATCAGAGAAGGTTCTAGCTAAAGTGCAGCAAGTACTTCGTCTCCTAGTACTTCTTCTTCCATCAAAATATCTAGTTCAAGCTTCCTTGCTTCTTCAATTAATGGCTCATTAGTGGTCAAGCCTGCAAGATTGGTGGTCCAAAGCTTCCTGCTTAATGCATTTGCCACCACACTGGCTTTGGCAGGATGAAAGTGAATTGTATAATCATAGTCCTTACTCAGCTCTAGCCATCTCCTCTGCCTCATATTCAACTCTTTCTAGGTGAAAAGATACTTCAGACTTTTATGGTCACTGTATATTTCACTCTTTTCCCCATATAGGTAGTGGTGCCAAATCTTCAATGCAAATATGGCTATTGGTAACTCTAGGTCATGTGTGGGATAGTTCTTTTCATAATCCTTCAGTTGCCTAGCAGCATAGGCAATCACCTTCCCATTCTGCATTAGTATACAACATAAGCCTTGCTTTGACGCATCACCATACACCACCAGTCCTGAAGTGCCATCGGGAAGAGTAAGCATTGGATCTAACACTAGCCTATACTTCAACTCTTGGAAACTTCTTTCACAATCTTCAATCCACTTGAATGTAACACCGTTTCATGTCAACCAAATCATCGAAGCAGAGATCCATGCAAAATTTTCAATGAACCTCCTATAGTATCCTACTAATCCCAGGAAACTACGGATTTCACTGACATTCTTCGATGACTCCCATCCCAGCACTACCTTGACCTTCCCAGGGTCTACTTCTATGCCTTTAGCAACTATAAAATGCCCCAGAAAAATCACCTGTGAGAGTTAGAACTCACACTTGCTAAATTTTACATACAACTGCTTCTCCCCGAGCCATTATAACATGAATCTCAAAGGGACTGCATGTCTGCATGATCTTCTTTGCTCTTGTAATAGATTAAAATATCATCAATGAACATGATGACATACTGATCTAACACATCATGGAACACCCGTTCATCCGCCCCATGAAAGTTGGTAGTGCATTTGTCAACCCGAAGGGCATAACTAAGAACTCATAATGCATGTATCATGTCCAGAAAGGTGTCTTATGTATATCACTCTCCTTAATCTTCAGCTGATGATATCCCGACCTCAAATCAATCTTAAAAAATGTGGGTGCACCTTGTAGCTGATCAAAGAGATCATCAATACGAGGAAATGGATACCGGTTCTTGATAGTCAACTTGTTGAGTTTTCCGTAACTATGCACATCTGGAAACTCCTATCCTTCTTCCTCACAAATAGGACTGGTGCTCCCTAAGGAGACACGCTAGGTCTCATAATACCCTTTTTCAATAAATCCTACAACTTTTCCTTCAATTCCCTCAGTTCTAAAGGTACCATCCAAAATCGAGTCTTAGACACAACTACAACTCCAAGTATCAGGTCAATACAAAACTTTGTCTCCTGGTCCAAAGGCACATTACATAAATCTTCTGGAAAAAAATAGGGAATTCCTTCACTACATTCAGTTCCTCTAGGGATGCAGCTTTTTTAGTTGTGTCCATTGCATAAGCCAGGTATGCTTCGCAACCCTCATTAAGCATCTTCTTCACTTGAAGTGCAGAAACTATGATATTCTTTGCCCTTCTCACTTTTCTACCCTAGAAAGTGAACTCATCCTCATCTCGAGGCCTAAAACCTATTCTCCTTTCTGCACACAGCATATAAGCTTTATAAGTAGACAACCAATCTGTTCCTAGGATCACATCAAATTCCTTCATATCAACCCGGATCAGGTGAGCTATCATTTTTCTGCCACATACTTGGACTAGACATGATTCATACACTTCTTCTAATCCAAATACACTACCAATAGGTGTACTAACTACTAGCTTGTGTGTCTATTTCTTCAGTTCTATACCCATCTTAGCAGAAAAGTTTGGTGACAAATGAATGGTATGAACCAGAATCAAATAACACATAAGCAGGCATCATGGAGATCAGCAATGTACCTGTCACTATCCCAGGTGTAGTCTCTGCTTCCTCTGTTGTCAGTGCATATACTTTTCCTTGGGCTGGTGGTCTTCCCATTGCTTTAGCATTTCGTATAGGGCCTTGCCCTTGGAGATTCACCTTGGGTGTGTCATAAGGCATTTCCCTTAGAGATTCTCCCTTGGTGTGTCATTGGGGCATTACCCTTGTAGTTATGCCCATGGCATGTCTTTGGGGAATTACCCTTGTAATTATGCCTATGGCATGTTGTTGGGGCATTGCCCTTGGAGATCTTCATCTTGGTTGGCTCCTAGGCATTGCCCTTGTAGCTACGCTCTATGCCTATGGCATGTTGTTGGGGCATTGCCCTTGGAGATCTTCATCTTGGTTGGCTCCTAGGCATTGCCCTTGTAGCTACGCTCGTTCTGTTGGTCTTCACCTCTCTTAGAGGATAGGGCTTTGCCCTTGTCGCTTTTTTTTTTGTCTACACCTCTCTTGGAGGATAGGGCCATGCCCTTGTCGCTTTTCATTGTCTTCACCTCTTTTGGAGGATAGGGATTTTCCCTTGCCGCATTCCATTGGCCTTCACCTCTCTTAGAGGATAGGGTTGTGCTCTTGTCGCTTTTGATTGGTCTTGACCTCTCTTGGAGGATAGGACTATGCCCTTGTCACTTTTCGTTGGTCTTCACCGCTCTTGGAGGATAGGGCTTTGCCCTTGTTGCTTTATGTTGACCTTCATTTCTCTTGAAGGATAGGGTCGTGCGCTTGGCGCTTTCCGTTTTTTCTCAACGACTTATCTTCGAGTTCAATAGTGAGCTGTATGTTGAGCTGCATAGTAGAGAGAGCAGTGACCAGGGCTACCAAATCCAAGTAGGTTGAAATGAATATTTATGATCCCAAATGGTAGTGGGTTGTATAGTCACTAGTTGGTTGTTCTCAAATGAGTTGACTAGGGAAACTAGCCAGAAGATTGTTTTATTGAGATCCGAGCATCAACCAGAAGGTAGGTTTAGTGGGAGCCGAGAATCGACCAGAGGATTGTGAGCTTGTTACCACTTAGGGCTTTAAGTCGATTGGGCATAGACTCGGCACTTTTTGGGTCTGGTCTAACGTGCTTATTATATGAAAGTGGGTCTAACTTTCAGTTTGAGTTCTCGCGACCCTACTATGGCCCACCTATCCACAATAGTTGGGAAAAGCTTAAGGGAAAACAAATTCTAAATTCAAATCATATATAAGTTGATTATTTCGAGTTGTAAAACTTATTTGTTGAGTTCAGTAATGGAATGCTCAGTTGCAATGTGCTCGGTTTCAAAGTGTGTCTTTAGGATGTTCTGCTCAGCCAGCTGGTCTAGTCCACTTCAGGATCAATGAGAGTCAACCACGCAACCATGCATGTGAGTCAGGCCAAGTGAGAGTTACCAGCGAGCATTGAGAAGACAGCGATGGTGTGGTGCATGCGGAGCGTAAGATGTGACCAGAGAGTCAAGAGACTCAAGACCAGTGTGCCGTCCCGAGAATGGGTTGTGAGCCACGACCAGTGACACAGGAATTAGCTACGGCTTGTGACCTGTTACTTGTGATGAGCCAGGTAGATTTTTTAGCCTACAAAGCATTTAGAGCTGGTCTTCACGTGTCTAGTCTTGCTTGCGAGTATGCCCCTTTCACGTATCTGGTCTTGCTTGCCCCTTACTCCACTGATCTGCTACCTCTATTTCCAAGAATCTTATGGCTCATCTCGTGACTGAGCATTGCATCGATGAGGTGACTTTCATGCAAGTTGAGGAAATCCCTAATCAGTTTCCTGACTGCTCGGCTACTATGTGGTCGGCTAGGGGAGCTTGATTGGTCAGGTGCAGAATGGCCGAAGAAATGCCACCAAGCACATACTAGTTTGAGCTAAGTTAATTATCTCTCTAAAATTAACTTGAGTTAATCAAATTTTTAGAGACGGGAATAAATTTTTCTTTGGTGAGTAAATGGAATAATTTCATTCAAAATAGGTGAAAAAAAAATGTTAGACTACTCCCCTCAATTAAGTTCTGGAAGCATGGCGAGCTACATGGTGCAGACCTTTACATCTACAATTTTAAGCCAATCATACCATCTGGGGTCTTCCTCTTGGGTAAGGTTGGTTGATGGTTTAAAAAGAACGTGATCTAAATCATCTAGTTATTCCTGCTGTGGCTCTACCTCGGTCGCTCGCATGGTGAGATGTTGTTGTGCCCAAGAGATGCCGTTGGGAGGTTCAGCTGGATGGATTGTCACGATGGTCTGAAGCAAAGCAAAGTATAGAGTGGCATAGCTAGCCAGCCAAATGACCGTAGTGGTGAGTTGTAATAAAAGGGCTGTGAACCTGCAACCTGTAAATCAATGAGCTATACCTCATCCAATGGGAGTGTTTGTCACCCCAGCTTCGAAAACCACCATGACTTCTCTAACCAGCATCACAAACCGCCTTAAAATACTAGATTCATAAACCCCCATAGAAAATCCGCTTGGAATATCAGTTTGGGAAACCGCCTTAGAAATCTAGCTGTGAATCATTTTTTAAAACAAGCGATTGAATCAAACTGCCTTAGGAAAATCAAATCTATAAATCATTTCTTAGATCATTTTGTAAGCTCCCCTGGTTGGGGTTTCACCGATGGAGAAACCGAGGGTAAAAAATGAGAGAAAATGAAAAGGGAAGAAAATTCAGCCAAGGAAAAAATGGGAGTAGGGGACAAATTTCTTTGCAGACATGGATGTGGTTCAAACGGAATGTAAGGAGGGAAAGTTGCAGGAGATATGGCTATTGGGTTTGATGGTACGACAACCAGATCATAATTTTTTCATCGCGCTTAGGTAGAGCCAGATCTCTAACGAACTCAAACTCGAGAAATGGAGTTTGTTACTATAGATTCTTGCCTCCTTGGTACCTTCAGATCACAAATGAGCAACTAGCCTAGGGAAGGCTTTACGAAGTCCAAATCACTATATTGGGTGAGAAAGGAAACCTTAGATTGAGCTTTGAGTATTCTAGGTTTCTTACCTCCATCTTGACTAAGTTCTCTTTATATGGAGATCGATCCAGGCTCTCATTGGCTCGAGGGTCACTTTCCTCGATGACTTAGATTTTTTGGTTATTGGTGGATCGGTCCTTGTCTGAGCTGAGGTGTCTAATCTCATCATAGCTAGGCAAGATTCTAACGATTAACCCATAGTTACCCATAGGTTAAGTAACTATGGTTCCAAAGGTTAACTCGACAGGAGTTAATTTAGAGTCAAATAACTGCTGGACTGTAGATTGGTTTGCTAGCCTTGGTTAGGTTTAGCAACGATTATGAACATCAACATCTCAAGATTGAGTAATCAGATCTGGGTGACATGTGGGAAATGGATATGAGTTCCCCTGTGCTCAGTCTGTGAGGAGGTGATCCATTGCATTTGTGATGAATGGGGAAAGTAGGTTAGGGTATTTGGTCGTCTAGTCGTCTAATCATCTAGTCATCTGATCATCTGGTTGTCTAGTCATCTAGTCGTCTTGTCATCTAGTCGTCTTGTCATCTAGTCGTCTGATTGGTGATTTTTCCTCCACAATGTTCCAGCCATGTGTTCACTCCTTAGTGGCTTGTCATATCATGGTATATCAGGTACCCTCCATTCCCTTAAGATTTGGCACGAAGCTTGAGGGAGTAAAGAGAATAGGAATCGTCTCTTTTGTTCATTCCCTACTCTCTTTTCTTTGGAACAGTGTAGTTAATGCTTTCCTGATGTGCCGTACCTTGGGTTTCGAACTGTCATATCAATATGTTGTGGGTCGAACTATTCCGAAGGGGATTCCAAAGGTATGGTTGTTAGGTGTACACGTGTTGTGTCCTCATGGGGCATGTGGCTACGATGTCAGACTGATGTCTTGCACCCATCCTGGCCATCCATATTTCAGGGCTATGATTTGCCCCAGTACCCTTTTATAGGCAACTTGGTGGGGTCACAACTAATGGTGCTTGAACATCATCTTCATTCTCTTCTTCTTCTGGGTTGAAATCGTCTGCAATTCCGATCTCGTACAATTCCGTGAAATACCACCTTCAGGGAGTGACACGTGTATTGATACCAATACAATGGTCCAGATCTGGTACAACTAATAAAACCTTAAATCATTGAAGAGGCATTTAAATCAGATTTGAACCATTGCATTGGTATCAATACACGTGTCACCCCCTGAAGGTGGTATTTCACGGAATTGTACGAGATCGGAATTGCAGACGATTTTTTTCCTCTTCTTCTTCCTTTACATCTGTTGTTCTTGCGGTGGCGATGTTATAGCTGTGTCTAACTGTGGTTGTTCTTCGAAGGATCATCCGCCATTTTTTTTTATTTTTTGCACTCCTTCATTTTCCTTCAAAAGCAGTTAGTGTTTCCTCTTCTTTCCTTTCCTTTCTTTTCTTTAGTCAGTGTCTACAAACAGCCTTAGTCTCCAACGAGTCCCCTAACCCTAATGTCGGCGTGTACATTCCGGAATCCTCTCCTCATGTTGGTACTCCACGCTGTCATAAGATGGTTGCCAAGAGGCCTCCTCATGTGAGGGGTAAGGGTAAGATTACCTTGGGATATACCACAAAATCAGATCCTTCGACTGAATTTCCTGTTGGCTAGGTCGCTCTTGGTTAATGGCGAGAGAGTTAGAGAGATTCAGGGAGATTTATCACATCCCAGACTCCATGTTGCTTAGACTTCCCGACACATGGGAGAGGGCTAATGGGGGATAGAGGCTGAGGCTTGTTTTTATGAGCATTCCCTCATAAGTGGTCTTCGTTTTTCCATCCATGACTTTTTGGCTCAGATGCTCTGCCACTATAGGGGTGTCCCAGCACAGCTTGTTCTTAATTCCTGGAAAGTCATTTTGGCCTTTGTCATTAGGTGTATTCAAATAAAAAGATCCCCCACACTGAACCTGTTTGTGAATGTTTTCATCTTACTCACTAATCGCAACTTTCCTGGGTGGTTCTATTTCAAGCATAGGGATAGAGTGGTTCTAGTCTTAGATTAGATAATATGCCAACCTCAATCTATAAGTGGAAGGATAGGTTCTTTTCCAATGACTCAAGGTCATTCAAATTTCAAATTTCTTGGTTAGTAGTAAATACCCGTAGGTCCATGTGATGGTCAATCTAAAGTTTCAGATGACAAGGTTTTGGGGATGTACGACTTGAGTCCTGGTGAGCTCTGCTAGTGCTTGTGGTTTGCTTTCATTTTCTCCCCCATAGTGTTGTTGTGCTCTTAGTTTTAACTAGAAATGCATCCCCAACTCCCCACTAAAAAGAAGGGACAACCAGAACACATCCCCAACTCCTCACTAAAAGGAGGGGACAACTACAAAGCATCCCCACTCCTCATTGAAAGGAGAGGATGACCAGAAAGCATTGCCCCACTCGTCACTGAAAGGAAGGGAAGGATAAGATGGGTGTCATCCATATGTACTTGGCCTCTAACTGCATAACCAGCCCGTCAGTTGAGATGCTCGACTTCTGCAGGATTTTGATGAATACTGGGTTGGTCACATCAGAAAGCATAGATGTGGCTAGCTGTGACAGTACATCCGCTTGTGTGTTTTTTAATCAGGGTACTAGGGACACTTGGAAAACTTCAAACATGGAAGAGGATTCTCTTAATTCTCCAGGTATTGGGTCTCTACTCCATTGCTTCATATTCCCCTAATACCTGATGTACCACAAGCTATGAGTCATTGTGCACATGTAGCCTTGTGGCTTGCAACAATTGAGGAAGCCACATCCCAGCTATGAGTGCCTCGTACTCTACCTTGTTGTTAGATGCCTTGAAGGAGAAGCGCAGGGCACATTGCAATTGGAATCCTCCTAGAATTGTAATTATTATACCTGCGCCACATCCAAAAGCACTAGATGATCCATCTACTAATAACATCCAAATTGGCAGTTGGGGTTCTTGCTCTTCCCTTACACCTTCCTCTGCTTTCTTTAGTGCATTCAGCCACGAAGTCATCCGGTGCCTGCACCTTTATTGTTGTTTGTGTCTAGAATGTGAAATTGATCTCCCTTAGCTCTAATGCCCATATGACTATCCTTCCCAAGGCACTTGGATTCTGGAAAATTTTCTTTAAGGTATGATCCATGAGGACAACTACAGAGTGCGCCTTATAGTAGGGGCGTAATTTTCTAGCTGTAATGACTAGTGTATATGCAGTTTTCTCCACCTTTGTGTAGCATGTCTTTGCATCTATCAACATCTTACTCACATAATAAATAGGTTGTTGTCGGTCTTCTACCCTTATCAATACAGCACTAACTGCTATAGTGGTAATTTCTGGGTATAGCTGCAACTAATTAGCTCTGCTTAGCTTGGTCAATAATGGGGGTGATGACAGGTACTTCTTCAGCTCATTGAATGCAAGATGACAGTCTAGTCCATTCAAAATTTTTGGCTCCCCTCAATGTCTAGAAAAAAGGGAGGTACCTATCTATTGCACTTGAAATGAACCTCCCTAGGGCTGCTAGTCTACCTATTAGCCTTTGTATTTCTTTTACCTTCTTTGGAGGTGCCATTTCTAATGTGGCCTTTACTTTGTCAGGATTGGCCTCTATTCCTCTTTTAGTTACCACAAACCAGAGAAATGCTCTTGAGGTTACTCCAAAAGTACACTTGCTCAGGTTGAGCTTCATGTTAGACTTTGGCAATATCTCAAAGTCCTCTTTCAGGTTAGAAATGTGGCATGTGACCTTCTAGCTCTTAACTAGCATGTCATCTACCTAAACTTCAATATTATTCCCTATAATTAGTTTGAAAATATGATTCGCTAATCTCTGGTAGGTAATTCCAGTATTATTCAATCCAAAAGGCATCACTTCATAGCAATAGTGCTTGTTTTCTACCACCAAAGTTGTGCTTGGCTAGTTGACCTTGCTTATCTTGATCAGGATATAGCATGAGTAGGCATCCATAAAGATCATTCGTTCATGACCAGTGGTTGCATTATTAGGAGGTCAATTCGAGGTAGAGGGTAACCATCTTTGGGGCATGCTTTGTTGAGGTCGGTGAAATTGACACACATTCTCCGTTTGCTGCTGGCCTTCATCACCATACCATATTGGCAACCCATTCTGGGTACATGATCTCCTTGATGAAATCGGATTTTAGTATTTTTTTTCTACCTCCTCATCAATGGCTTGCTTCCTTCTGGGGGCAAATGATCTTTTCTTCTATTTAACTGGTAGCTTCGTCAGGTTAACACTCAGTTTGTGTTCGATGACCCTCCTATCGATGCCCGGCATATCTGTGGTTGACCAGCAAAAATGTCACCATTGGAGCAGAGGAATCAGTTCATCCTTCTCATCTCCTATCATAGAGGCTCTGATCTGGAGTTATCTTGTGTTGTCTCACTCAATTAATTCTATCTGGACCAATTCTTCCCAGTGTCTCCTCTCCCTGTTGGAACCTTCTCTCTCTGGTCGTCCTCCTCTATTCAAGCATCTCTTTGTGCTTGCTCTTCCCCTTTAGGTAGTTCGCATAGCATCTTCTTGACTCGTCCTGATTACCCCTACATTCACCTACTCCATGTTTCGTTGGAAATTTCATTTTCAGATGGTAAGTGGATACCACGGCTTTGAGGCTATTCAACCCTGGCCTCCCCAATATCGCATTTTACGATAATGGGGTATCTACCACTAGGAAGTTTACCATAGTATCCTTCCTTCATTCGCCTGCTCCTGCTATGGTCTGTTGTTTGATCATCCCCTTAGGGATCACAAGAACGCTTGAAAATCCATATGGTGGTGTATTGATGTGTGTCAAGTTCCCCTCCTTAACTTCCATCTTCTTGAATGTTGACCAAAAAAGAATGTCGTAGAGCTTCCATTATTGACCCGGATCTTCTCCACCAAGAACACTCCTACTCTCAATGTGATTACCACCGTGTCATTGTGAGGGAAGTCCACTCCCCTCAAATCATCATCATCAAATGTGATCTTCTGCTTGGTCTTTGCATTTTTTGCAGGATTCTCTCTGTAGTACACGTTCCTTGCATAGGTCTTCCTTGATGACCATGATTCTCCTCCAATAGTGGGCCATCCACTGATAGTGGATACAACATGGACAAGGGATTCTTCTTACCTCCTTTTTGTTCATCCTTCTCTGTTAGGAGGAGTCCTCTTGTTCCTTACTCCCTATTGTTTGAATTTCAACACGTGGCTGATCCCTTCTCTGGTCATCTACTTGGCAAAAATCACGATCATTACCTTATGGTTGGCCTTGTTCTGCTTGGCCATGTTCATCGTGCCACACCACAAACCTATAAAGGTGCCCCCACCTTATTAAGTCTTCTATCTTATTTTGTAATTCCCAACAATTGTCTGTGGTATGACCATAATCACAGTGATTGTCACAAAATTCACTCCAATCCCGTTTGGTGGTGCCTTCAATCTTTTAGGGTTCCTCTAGTGGTTCCACTCCTATCCATTGATCTGCATCAAGATCTGTGATTTATGCAAGGTAAGTGACACATAGCCATCATATTCTCTTATGGGAGCGCTGTAATCCTCAATTCAGCCTCTTTCCTCGGTCTTCCTTGCCCTTCTCTCCTTCTTGGTTTGGAGACAACCGCCGCATTATCCGTAGGCCCCACACCACCGCATCCTCGCTTGAAGATATGTGGGAGCCTATATCGCGGGGGCTATCTTCCTTTTGGGTATTTTCTAAAAAAGAACATTAATAATGGCCTGATATCGGGGATTGGGGAACATAAACATTTGGAGTCACCACCTAGGGTTAGGGCCTAGGACTCGAGATGTGGGCCCATTCCATGAGGACATACCCAAGATTGACTCAGTCTGGTCTAGAGATGAGAGTAAGAGATAGGTTCTGAAGTTGGGAAGGTGTTAGGCACCCACTTCACCCAGTTGAACCGGTCTTCCTATTAGATGCTGAAATTCGAATATTCCCCTTTATATCCTAACCCACATGCATGACTATGTATTTAATGCGCAACATTATACATATGCTATATCGAATGAAAGGTCTACATTATGCCTACTCTGTTGAGAGATTATACCTGACCTTGACCCTAATTTCGAGTCAAAAAGGGGTAGACCCCGATCGATGCTTCAATGATTTTGAACGAGACTCCCAACTTAGACGAGAATGATCTCGGCTGCTTGCTTTTCTTCTTTGGGGATTCTAGGTCTTTGGTGGCACTTCAGGATCCCGTCACGCTTCTTAAGGGCTAAAAAAGGAGGAATTCCTCAACCTTCAGTCTTCTTCTCAACTCATTTCCCTTTGTATTTCTTCTCTTCTTTTCTATTTTTTTTCTCCCATCTCTCCTCTGTCTTCTTTAGTGAAAAATGGGGCCCTCTTTATAGGTGTCCGGACTCACCTTGGCGGGTCCACTAAAAGTGGTAAATTCCATAGCAGGCCCGCTATCTAAAAAAGGTAATTTTTCACGAGTCTGGTTGGTTTTTTCCCTAAAAAGTCATTTCTCATGTGTAAAATGCCTAGTTAACCAATTCTGGCACAAAAATTGGTGGGCCCACTAAGAAACTAGAGGGCCCAAGAGGTTTCTCAGCCAGAATTGGCCAATCAATCCTCGTTCTAACTTCCAAGAGAGATTCTGGGAGATCTGATAGTCCAATTTTAGCGTGGGATTATCATTGGAATTGTCTTTCCGATCACTATCCAATGGCATAGGTTTCAAGCTCCTTTTTCGCTCATAAAAATTGAGAATAGAAAAGAGGGATCTTTTTCCTTTTTCCAACTGGTGTTGTTTTGGCAATCCTTATTCATGTCGTTCCTGCACCATCAGGGAGTACTTAGAACCAATTCTTCAATATATAACATATTAGTATCGTGTGCCACGAGATTAGGTCTGAAATTGGCCCTGGGCCGAATTAGGGTTTCGAGCCAGATTAGGGTTTCGGGCTGCATTAGGTTTCAGGGTTGCCTTTAAGTTTTAAGCTAATTCGGGCCGTAGCGGGGTTCAGGGTTGGATTAGGGTTTCGGGCCACTTCCGAGTTCAAGATTAGATTAGGGTTTTAGGCTGTATGTTGGGCCTTGAGTTGCTGTCAGTGTCCAAATCATCACAAAAGACCTAGATTTCCTTCCAATATGAAACACAAACCTTGATCATTCGTTGTTTGTCATCACTATCGGGGTGGGTGACAAAATTGGGGGTCTATAGAATACCCCTCGTTGGTTGAGGCCTATGCCATGGCCAAAGGGCAAAGAAAATAAATTCCCCAAATTTTGTCACCATAAGCATGTACTACCACCAAAGTGCCCAATGATGGCAGAGGTGCAAATACGGGCAAATAATTCATCAGTAAATTCTTGCAAACTAGTTAAAACATTAGTTAATCTGTAAATTAATATGACCCTATCTAGGAAATTATAACTAATGAAGTTGGAATCTTACCTATGCCACCACATGTTGATCCTTGATCTGTTCCTGCCAAGGTGTCAGTACGTAATAATTTAACTTATAAAAGGGTCTCCAAGTCGTCCAATGGTATTCTAATTTTATTAAACTAGAATCCTTGGGTTGAAAGGATTTCTAGGCCATCCAATGGTATTCCGATTATACTAAACCGGAAACCACGAGCCAAAGGGTTTCTAGGCCATCCAAACGTATCCCGTTTGTACTAAATCGAAAACCTCGAGCCAAAAGGTTTTTAGGCCATCCAAAGGCATCCTGATTATATTAAATGGAAACCCCGAGCCAAAAGGTTTCTAGGCCATCCAAAGATATCCCGTTTGTACTAAATCTGAAACCCCAAGCCAAAGGGTTTCGAGGCCACCCAAAGATATCCCGTTTGTACTAAATCTGAAACCCCAAGCCAAAGGGTTTCGAGGCCACCCAAAGGTATCCCGATTGTACTAAATCGGAAACCCCGAGCCAAAGGTTTCGAGGCCATTCAAAGGTACCATTGTTGTACTAAACCGAAAACCCTGGGCCAAAAGGTTTCTAGGCCATCCAAAGGCATCCCAGTTGTACTAAACTAGAAACCCTGAGCCACAATGTTTCTAGGTCATCCAAAGGTATCCCGAATGTACTAAACCAGAAACCTAAGCCAAAAGGTTTCTAGGCCATCCAAAGGTATCCTGGTTGTACTAAACTGAAAACCCCAAGCCAGAAGGTGTCTTCATTCATTATCATCTTTGTGCCCATGTGTGGACATTCATCATTATTTCCCATCATTTCTATGCTCCGTTGGGGACAATCACTTACGTTCTCCATTGGGAAGTTTTTCTTACTATATTACTTTATTATTCATTTTTGTGCTCAACAAGGGACATTCATCATTCTTTTTTTACCTGGCGGGTCAGTGGGAAGTCTCACGGGCCTGTGAGGCTTTTCTTTTTTCCTTTTTTTAATTTTTTAATTTTAATTTTTTTTTTTCTGAGACATTTTTTACTTTTTTTATTCTTTTTTTTTTCTTTTGGCGGATCCACGAGATTTCTCACGAGCCTGTGGGATTTTCCCCTTATTTATAATTTTATTTTCTCTCTTTTTTTCTCTTCTCTTTTTGTGTTTTTTGTTTTTTCTTTCTTTGCTAAGTCAGGTTTTTTTCTTCTTATTTTTTTCTTTTTCTCTTGGGGGGTCCGTGGAATATCTCACGAGCCCACGATATTTTTGGCAGGCCCATGAGTGACTGGTGGGCCCGAGGGCTTGGTGGGGTCCTCCTATAAAAGGGGATGGACCCTCTCCAATTTTTCTATTCCATTTCTCTATCATTTTGCTCCATGTGTGGTGTGGTGCTCTCTTCTCTCTCTTCTAGTGTTCTAGTTTCTTATAAAAGTCTTCAGATGGGGCCTCGCAAGCACACACATGGTGTAAGAGTCATCGACAGGCTGGCTGACTCGTTGTCCCAAAATGGCGCTACAACGTGGTAACTGGGATCGACACTGAAGGGCACTAAGGATCATCGTTGCAACTCTGCTTGGGTAGAATGGTTTTTTTTTTCTTTATGCCGTGCTCTTATAATGCTACAAATGCTTATGTTTTATATGCTCATGCATGCGTGCTGATGAATGCTTAGCCTATGTTAATGTTATCCTCATGTATGAATGCATGCTTGGGCTATTTTCATGCTTTTCTCATGCATGTTTAAACTATTTTACATGCTCATGTTAGGGCAATAAATGCATGCTTTACGCTTTGAGATTTCTATGTATGCTCATGCATGTATGCCTATGTATGCTTTTAGAATTATGTTCCATGATGCTTATGTTGGGATACTTACCTGTTATAGTAGGCTCAAGCTGAACCTACGTATAAGAAGTATGATTATCCCAATGGGAGCTTGGGTCAACCATATCCATCCTCTCATATAGCAGACAATCCGCAACATGCCTTTTCGTCCTTGCTTCTACCCATGTGGCAAGAAGCTGGATGTCGAGCTTACCTGGGCTCCTACCAAGAGATGGTGGCCGATCACTTATACCTTTCACCGTCCTGTGGGGGAAATAACGATCACCCCCCTCTGCTTTTATCTTTGACTGGCCCTCCCTTTGGCGGCGAGCCCATCACCTTTTCTACCCCTATGGCCAGTCCATTATATTGGATCTTACGGGCATTGATTCTCCCACTTCTATCCATCTTTCCACCATCCACAAGATCTAGACCGGTAAGAAGGTGACCGCGTCCACTCTTCGGGAGGAAAAGGACCAATTTATCTGTAGCATCTTCATCTAATGGGCCAGCTTGTGCTTGTTTAGCAACGCTTCTAAAAAGGTCGGCATTCAGCTCGACTACTACTTTAGTGATCTTCAGAACATTCAGAAGTATGACTGGGGTGGCACCGCCTATGCATACTTCTTGAGGATGATGGATCATCTTGCCTAGGGCGATCTGAGCTTGTGTGGGGCTGCCTTTATTCTTTAGGTAAGAATTATTAGATTGACATACTTTCTTTGCTTTACTTTGCCTTGTGTCTGATTTGTGCTTTCCTTTTCAGCCTTAGGTCTATGAGCATCTTGACTTCATCAATCCTCCCCTAACAGAAGGGGATTATGATATATTCCCTCTCACCAGAAAATGGGGTGCAGGCAGGACCATCCATGGCCCTCTACCTCTTAGCACCATAGGGAGGGACGTCCTTAACCGACTCACTGTGGTAACATTATTTCTCCTTTTCTTTTCATTGTATTATTACTTCCTGCTTCAATACTAACCCCTTGCTCTTGTAGGTTAATTGGACTCCCTTCCAAATGGTGACTTTTCTTCAGAAGCCCATTAAGACGAGGCTAGGAGACTTACTGGTCTTCATGTTCTATTCCAGGGTCCCAGTGGTCTTGCCTGATATGTCAGGGAGAGGATCGCTAGGCAGTGGTTTGACTCAAATGGCCCCCTAGTTCCTCATCATCCTCCTCCATCCATGCACAACCCTAGCATCCTTTCTGAGGAAGACTTATAGGCGGCCTTGATTGGGGTAACTAGGGACAACTTTACAGATCTTATGTGAGACAACTTGGAGTTTCTTCAGTAGGAGACCGTATGTGTGCCATTGACCTCTGAGGGTCCCCAGGTAAACATACTTGACCTTATTTACACATATTTTGACCATCTTATGGATAACACTGATTATTTCCTTTTTCAATATGACAGGACAATCATCTTCCTTGGTTGTGACGCTCTCAGATCAGCAAGTTCTTCCACAGAAGGTTCCTGTCACACCCTGTTCACACAGAACCGGACCGGTGACCAAGTTAACTCCGGTTAACCAAAAACCTGCCAAGATCATCTGATACAGTACCCCACCATAGCATACCCATATTTAAGATAAGTGTTCAAAAGTTCAGCGGAAGACTTAAATTACCTGTAAATATCCCCAATATACTTGATGCCCAAATTGTAGTATATAGCTAAGTACATGTGGGCCCGCAGGCATGATATTTACACAAAAGAAAAACAATTCACGTATCAAGTACACAAATGGGATATCATCAAAAATCCAAAAAGAATTCCTATACGGTGTCATTGTTGCGGTCCCGCAGCACAACCCTCGCACATGCAATCAGCACCGTGCTCATTCTCCTCAGGGACCCACCAATCCTCAATAGGAAACTCGACTGTGGGGTCCTGACTCCTGATCTTTAGGCAGGCGACCTACAAAATCATCTGAAAGAGGTGTGCACGTGGGGTGAGCTCACTAGCTCAGTAAGTGAAAAGAAAGACCACACAAGCATTCACATCCATATGCACTATATACAATGCAATTCATTTTAATCTTATCCACCTAAACAACTTTACTAAGTCTTAGGTTATGGACTACTCACAAATCATTTCTTCCTCTTTTGCTTTCTTCTTCTTCGTTCTCTTTTCTTCCTTTCTTTTCTCTCTCTTCTTTACTTTCCTCACCCACTCTTTAAGGCATTAAATAAGAAAAAGGAAAAAAAAAAGTACTATTTATACTAGAGAATATTTAGTAACCATATGGGTGGGTCACACTGGTGGGCGGGTTCGCCCACCTGTGACCGCCCACCTGTTGGTCAAAACTTAACCAAACAATTGAGATTTCGATGGAATTCAACTCTTAGCATGTATCTCACTCTTGGCACAAGATATATAATACGTATGCACTTTAGGATACGGCTACATACCAGTATTACCCGTATATGACCTTATGATACATGCATGTACACGGCTTGGGTACACCTGTCTCCTTAGGCACTGACTCGGATTTGTCTGGACAACCTGTGTTTAAAGTCACCCTTGTCATCATGGTCCATAGGGAACCTGCCTCAACCCTCTTTGGTTTGGGTCCTGCATGGTTAAATCGGGTCAGCCGTGTAACTAAACCAGGTTTAAAAGTAGGGTTTCACATTTACCCCCCCTTTTTGAAAATTTTATCCTCGAAATTAGCGTACCTAGTTGTTCGAAAAGATGAGGGTACTTGGCTTGGATTTCATCTTCTTTCTCCTAGAATGCTTCTTCAAGTTAATGGTTAGCCCATTGCACCTTTACGAAGGAAATAGAGCAGTTGCGAAGGGTTTTCACTTTTCAGTCCAAGATTTTAGCTAACTGTTCTTTATAGGTCATATCAGCTTCTAGATATTCTGGTTCCACGGGTAACACATGCGATGGATCGTGAACGTATCCGCTTCAGCATAGATACATGGAACACATTATGAACATTTCTGAGCGAAGGTGGAAGAGCAAACATGTAGGCTACTGAGCCAACCCGAGTCAAAATCTCAAATGGGCCAATGTATCTCGGGCTCAACTTACCCTTTCTATAGAATCTATGCAACCCTTTAGTAGGAAAAATCTTGAGAAACACCTTTTCTTCTGCTTGAAACTCAATATCTTTCCTGCGGGTGTCTGCATAGCTCTTTTGACGTGACTGAGCTACCTTAATCCTTTCCCGAATAACATCGACCTTGTCGCATGTCATCTGTATCATTTTGGGTCATAACATTCGGCGTTCGCCTACCTCATTCCAATATAAAGGAGTTCTACACTTCCTACCATATAATGCCTCATATGGAGCCATCCCAATTGTAGCTTGATAATTTTTGTTTTAAGCAAACTCCATAAGGGGTATATATTCATCCCAACTACCACACATTTCCATTGCACATCCCCTGAGCATGTCTTCTAATATCTGTATGGTTCGATCTGACTGACCATCAGTCTATGGGTGGAAAGCAATACTCAAGTTCACTTGCGATCCCAAGGCACGTTGTAAGCTTTTCCAAAATCTGGAAGTGAGCCTTGGGTCCCTATCTGAAACAATGCTCACTGGCACTCCATGTAAGCGCACTATGTTGTCCATGTAAAGTTGTGCTAGTTTGGCCATAGAGTAATTGGTCTTGATGGGAATGAAATGAGCAGTCTTAGTAAGCTGATCAACTATCACTCAATTTGCATCCATCCCCTTAGGTCTGCGTGGTAGTCCGATGACAAAGTCCATCGTAATACTATCCCACTTCCAGTCTAGTACTGGGAGTGGCTGAAGAGTATCATAAGGTCGATGCCTCTCAGTTTTTACTTTTTGGCATATAAGGCAAGTCGCCACATATAGTGCTATTGTGATCTTCTTGTTTGGCCACCAGTAGTTTTGTTTGAGGTCCTTATACATCTTTGTACTTCTTGGGTGGAGTGAGTACTCAAAGCTATTTGCTTCCTGCACTATCTTGTCTCGTATCTCTAAATCATCAGGCACACACAACCTAGCCTGAAACAATAATACCCCGTCGCTGGCTAAAATAAAATCAGGGACATTCATTGATTGCTCTTGAATCTTAATTTTGATCCATTGCAACTCAGGATCCAAAGGTTGTTACATTATCACCTCTTGCCTAATAGATGGATGCACCTGTAGAGCTGCCAGGGATACAGTTAACCATTTAATGTTTTTTAGTTGATGTTCAAGCTCTAAGGTTGCTCCTTCATATAAGAGGGTTTCATCTATTAGCATCGCCTCTTGTATGAGTTGTGGGTTGATTGCTAAGTGTGAGAGTGACACAGTCTGTGCCTTCTGACTCAACGCATTTGCCACTACATTAGCCTTGCCAGGATGATACTGAATTTCACAGTCATAATCCTTCATGAGCTCGAGCTATCTCCTCTGCGTCATATTCAAATCTCTTTGGGTGAAAAAGTACTTAAGGCTTTTGTGATCACTGTATATCTCACACTTCTCCCTATACAAATAATGTCACCAAATCTTTAGGGCAAAAATGATTGCGGCTAATTCCAAGTCATAAGTGGGGTAGTTCTTCTCATATTCCTTTAGTTGTTGGGATGCATATGCTATCACCTTACCACGTTGCATAAGAACACAACCCAACCCAACCTTAGAAGCATCAGTGTAGACTGTCATTCCCCCTGTGCCTTCAAGGATGGTCAACACAGGGGCTGACACCAACCGTTTCTTCAATTCCTGAAAACTTTTCTCACATTCCTTTGTCCATTCAAATTTTACACCCTTTTTAGTTAACTTAGTCATTGGTGCTGAGATCCGAGCAAAATTCTCAATGAAGCACCAGTAGTACCCACTAAACCCAAGAAACTTCTAATTTCTGTAACATTCTTGGGGTTTTTCCACTCTACTACTGCTTTCACCTTATCAGGATCCACCTCAATTCCATCCTTAGACATTACGTGTCCAAGGAATCTAGCTTTCTTAAGCCAAAATTCACACTTACTGTATTTGGCAAACAATTGTTGTTCTCTCAGCCTCTGTAATACCATCTTAAATGTTAAGTGTGCTCCTCTTCAGTATTAGAGTAGATCAAGATGTCATCAATAAAAAAAATTACCCATTTATTAAGGACATCGTGAAATACTTAATTCATTAAATCCATGAATGTTGCCGGTGCATTGGTTAACCCAAAAGATAACACTAGGAACTCATAGTGACTATATCGAGTCCTGAAAGCTATCTAGGGTATGTCGCCGGTCTTTATCTTGAGCTGATAATAGCCTAGTCTAAGGTCTATCTTTGAAAATACCTTTGCATCTTGTAGTTGGTCAAACAAATCATCAATGCGTGGCAATGGATACCGGTTCTTAATTCTTAGCTTATTCAATTCCCGGTAATCGATGCACATACACAAGCTGCCATCCTTCTTCTTGACAAAAAATACTGGGGCACCCCAAGGTGAACACTTGGGCGAATAAACCCCTTCTCCAATAATTCTTGCAACTGCATCTGTAACTACCTCAATTCGGCTGGTGCCATCCTGTATGGAGCTTTAGACACTAGAGCTGCTCCAGGAATCAAGTCTATGGAAAATTCTAAACTCTCTATCAGGCGGTAGCTGCATCAGATCATCTGAAAAGACATTGGGAAATTATTTAACCAGCTCTACCTCTTCTAGAGGTGTAACATTTGCATCAACATCAAGTACTGATGCTAAGTAACCCTGACATCCACTTTTTAACAACTTTACCGCTTGAAGAGTGGAGATGAGGACCTTTCTAGCCTGTTTTATTTTATCTGCTTGGTATTCCAATTCTTTCCCTTCATCATTTATCACCCTAATTAGTTTTTCGGCATACATCACATTTGCTCGATGGGCTGACAACCAATCCATGCCCAGATAACATCAAAATTCTGCATGTTGAATTTGATGAGTTGTGCATTCAATTTCTTTCCAATGATTTCAACTGGGCATGGCCCATACACCTCCTTCAACTGTGTAACTTTGCCTATAGGCATACTAACAATCATCTCATGATCTAGTGTCCTGGGTGACGTACCAAGTTCTGCAAATCTCTTAGACATGAATGAATTTGTAGCTCCTGAATCAAACAAGACATAGGCTAGTATACTTGACATAGGTAGAACACCTAGTGCAACAATGCATATAAGTATACCAGGTCATCAAAATTTAGCATAAGGAAAATCTTAAATTAAAATGTATCTTCTACCACTTCTATGATGGCCTCAGCTTCCTCAGCTGATAAGGCATACATTCTTCCTTGCGGTTGGTTCTCCCAAGTTAAGGGAGGTCAGTACATAGAGGGTTGACTAGATGGTAAGGCTGGTCTGACTCGACAATCTTTGGCAAAATGCCCATAAGACTGGAAATTAAAGCAATGGCTCTGTGACACCGAAATTGGGGCAGGGACCCTTTGTACTTGACTCGATGTAGACGGGGGACAGGGTGGCCTTGTGACTGTAGGCATCGTACTAGTGTTCGAGCGAAAATATGTAGAGCTCAGACCGCCAGCTGGCCAAGGAAGGTAGCCAGATGGCCTATAGGGCTGTCTGTATGCAGGCCCAAAACTATACGACCCACGGTATACCTTGGATGAGTTGCCCATGTCCGAAAATGGATTAGCCCTCTTCCACAATCCAGGTGTGAGGGATTGTTCTCCCTTCTGCTTATCTTCCATTATTTTCGGCTTTTACACAATCTGACCATAATCTGTCAAATCTAAGACCTCAAGCACTGCCCCAATGGATGCCTTTAATCCCTTCAGAAACCTTGCAGCCTTTTCCTAAGCTGACCTCATATGCTTAGGGGTAAAATGGAATAAGCTTTTAAACTACTGTTGATACTCAAGGATAGTCTCATTCCCTTGAGTCAAGGCCATGAATTCCGTCTCTTTACGGTCTCTGAAGCTACGAGGGTAATGGTTTACCAAAAACAATTCCTTGAACTGCTCCCATGTGGGTTCTAGATGTGCGGCAAACAATATAGGCTTAGAGGCTTGCCACCAAGAGTTGGCTTCATTCTTGAGTTGCAGCCCTGCACAAATAAGCTTTTGCGCCTTAGTGCACTCAACTACCTCAAATATCTTTTCCAGCTCTTGGATCCACTGGTCTGACTCTAGAGGATCACTCCCCACCTTAGAGAATACAGGTGGCAAGTTCCTCTTGAAAGATTCTACTACCCTTGTCATACTATTCATTGACAAGTAATTGGGTGCATATGTTGGATAGTAAGGGTACAGAGGGGGCACCATATATGGAGGAGGCCAAGTGGTGGAATTGGAGGTGTACTTCTGGCTTGCTCACGTGGTGTCGTACCAAGTGGTGCTCCTCCTATTTTTGGTCTCATACCAGACCCTCCAGTTGGGTGTTGTGGAGTAATTATCTGTGGATATTGACCGGGTTGAGGAAGGTCTAACTATTGCTGTATAGAAGCCATAAATGCTTGCTGGTGTTGGAGCATTTGTTGTTAGAAGGTTTGCTATGACTACTGGACTATGGTCGTAACATCACTCGAAGTGATAATAGGTGGAGGATCCGAAAGTGTAGTTACAAGTGGGTCCCTTTGTGCCACACCCTGGTCAAGGGTTTCTTAAGGTTGTGGAAGTGGGGTTTGCCCCACAGAGCGGGACCTTCGAGGATTTGGTGGTTGACCAATAGGACGAGGACCACGCGAGGTGCCTCGAGCACTGCTACCAGATCTAGTGAGTACCATCGTGTCCTTACACCTGGATCATACCGTACACAAAACATTAGTTAAGTACTTTAGAATTTGTATAAAGCACATAATCATTTTCCATTCTATAACATAGCCCATGAAATTAATTTCTCTCTATGGTTCACACACTCTTAGATTTGACCTTAAACTTTTAACCTGGCCAGATAATCATATGCCCAAAACACGGTGTATTGTAGTGTATGATGTCTTGCATCCAGCCATAGCTTAGCCTTGAGAGTACTGTGCTAGTGCTTCGATAAGTAGGACTGCGGTTCCGCTAGTTGGTTAGCTGGCCGTGGGGGTTGCAAGGGGGCAGGAGGCCCCCTGTATAGCAGGGGTGTAGGGGGCGCAGCCCCCTGCTAGAATTTTATTTTATTATTAATTCCTTTATTATTTTTAATAATGTATTATACTACTATTTTTTTTTCCTACCAGCAGTCCAACCCGAGGCAGCCTTAAAGGGGCTTTTAAGCCTCTTCTTTCTTCATTTCTCCTATCTTCTCCTCTTAGGCTCAACTCAAGGCGATTTTGGAGGTTACTTGGTGCATCCACTCACGATTTCATTCAACGATTCCACGGATTTTGAAAGATTCAAGCACTTTTCACTCTCAAGTAAGTCTCTTCTCCATTTCTCTTCTTGGAAACATATATTTTGGGTGTTGAATCCATCCATACTTCCCAAAACTTGATATCTTTCATGTCTCTTTCCATAGAATAGTCATTCCATGAGAATATGATGCTTCATTTGTGACTCATTCATAGTTTTGGGTTTTACTAACCAATCTATGGAAGAAAATCCCAAACCTTGCCCTAATTCCTCCAGTTTGGGGTTTTCTTCTATTTCTTCTCTTTTCTCCCCAGCTAACAACTCAATTGGGATTTCTTATCCTTGATTTGCACTTACATTATTGGAAAGATCATGGAAACTTGTATATGCTTGCAATTCCATCTCATTTCTATGAAAATCTATCTCTTTTGAGCTAGGTTTCTTGAAGAAAAAAAATTCTGGGGGTTTTTATGATTCTCTTCACTTCTTTCCATACTTGTGAACAACTTTGAATCACTTACCATTAATTGTTGGTGCAATAATATTTGACTTTCACTTGTTGGTTGTATACCTCTATTACCCCTATGATCATGAATTTTTTTTTCTTTTCTCCAAAATTGGAAATCTCTCTCTCTCTCTCATTCCTTGCACTTCAATGTCATAATAGAAATGTTTACATATTCTTGGTTGTATAATGATAGGTATTACTATCATTGACATGTAAGCTTCAATTTCCACACTTTTATGGGATTTTCATTCTCTTGGATTGAACTTGTACATTAACATTGGGGGCTTTCTACCATTTGAGTCCAATTACCCCACTTGAGGAAATTCTTATGAGGCTTTCCATCACTTCTCATTTTCCATGCTTTATGCTCCTTTGTTACTCTTCTATTTTGCAACATGTTAGTGGATGTCATGTTTGGGGATTTCCTTCTATTCATTTCTCTATGGCTTAACCACCCCTGTTTTTATAATGATCCACATTATTTATTTGGGTGCATTTACATGTGCTTGCTCACCCTCCTGTTTACTTCCTCTGTCATGTAACATTCTTACTTATCACTATTTCTTCTCTTTTCTTACTAGGATGTCTTCTCTCAAGGGCAAAGAACCCGCATCCTCTTCTAGTAGATGTAGGGCCACAACTTCTAAAAGGAAAGGTGTAGGGACTAATCCCTTAGCTAATCGCACAAGACAACAAGGACATACCCCCATAGATCTTCTAGACTATGATAAGAGACTCTTCCGGAGTATGAGGGCAGCAGCGAATTGGCAGACCTTCCAAAAAAGGTCTGTAATGATGGAAAAACTGTGGTAGCTTGTGATTTCAGCAAGATTCAACTATATGAGAGATTTACTGCACTGGGCTAGCAGTCCATCCTTGATATTGACCGCCCATTCTATGAACACCTTGTTCGAAGATTTTATTATGATTTGGAGGTCTCTTACTAGTATAGGGAGTACTCAATCACCAGCATGGTGAAAGGGGTGAACATCCGTTTGACTATGGACACTCTTGCTAGTATTTTAGATATATCATCAGTTGGGCATCAATTCTATAACCCCCCAAGGAGTAAGCCCATGGGCCCATATTTAAGTTTGGAGATGCAGGAACACATTTATGAGACCATTAGTGGCAGCAGGGTGCATCCGGATTTTGAGGCAACAGACAACCCGGAGGCTCGTGTATTTGCTCGCTTGGTTCAGTTTAATTTTCTCCCTAGAGGAGGTCATATCCACAACCAAGTAGGCTTCATGGCGGCCTACATAGCCTTCTGCATCTATAAGGCCTTGGAGGGAGGTGCCGAGCACTTATGCTTGCCCTACATTATACTTAAGACTATGGAGCATCATGCCACACATCCTGAGGACGGAGGTTTCCCAAATGGTAGGACCCTCACCAGGGTTTTTGAGTCCTTTGGGATGGATTTGAGTGGTGAGGAGGGAAAGACTCCAGCGGACAAATTTAGCAACAAAAACCTACGTAGGATGGGTTTCCAAGCTCTTATAGATGTACCTTAGAGGGTAGGAGCTCAAGGAGGCAGGAACAGGGTAGATGTCCACATGGAGGAGGAGGAGAATAGTGAGGAGGATGAGGATTATGTTCTTCAATTCAAGGAGGAGGACTTTCTGGATGAGGATAACCTTGAGGAGGAGCCTTTTGGTTTGAGAGATGCTAATCCTGACTTTACTAGGGTTGCAGACCCATAGCATAGAGCCCCACCACCTGAGAGTGGCGCATTTGACTTAGAGAGTATGATGACCAGCATGAGGGCCTTAAAAGATGGGCAAGATCAGCTTTTGAGAAGACTAGATGAGAGTGATACTAGAGAGGAAAATATCTTAGAAAGGCACGCTATATTAGAGAATTCCTTCCTAAGATTGATCGAGGATTTGGACGCAATGTCCGATGCTATTTCAACAGACTTTATCCGACTCCAGAGGGATGTGCAACTAGTGAATGCGAGGTTTGATTACTACGACCGTCGGCTCAATGTTAGATCGAGACCTAAGAGGGATGGAATAGTAGAGCTAGATGATGACGATCTCTGAGGACTCAGCTTGCCTATCCTAATCAGCTTTCTACTTGTCTCTATATTGTTTATGTGTTTATGGTGGACTATTTTCTTTTGTGTACTTTTCTCTGTAATTTGGACTTGCTAGTATGGTGTTATGATGTTGTTGGTGACTTTTGGTTAGTTCTGTCTACTTGATAAACTTATTATAATTTGGTTGTAACAACGTTAGTTAGCCTTTGTTGACTATGCTTATTTGTATATGTATGTTGTCTATCAGGTGCTTATATTTGAAAATTTTGGAAAATCTTGTTTTAGCGTTGTTATGCAGTCAAAATTTTGTTAAATCCATCCTCGATGAGTTATGTAATCAAATAACTAATCTTTTATTTATTCCAAGCAAACTTTCTCTCATGCATACCATGAAATGCAATAAATAAATACAACTATTTTTTTTATTTTAGTTCTTTAAAGTTTTTATATTTACCCAACTCCATTTCCTATTATAGATTCTATGGGTTCTAAATGGTATGCTGTGAGTGGATAGAGCATCACGCTCTGATACCACGTTCACACAGAATCGGACCGGTGACCGAGTTAACTCCGGTTAACCCAAAACCTATCAGGATCATCTGATACAGTACCTCACCACAGCATACCCACATTTAAGATAAGTGTTCAAAAGTTCAGCAGAAGACTTAAATTACCTGTAAATATCCCCAATATACTTGATACCCAAATTGTAGTATATAGCTAAGTACATGTGGGCCCGCAGGCATGATATTTACACAAAAGAATAACAATTTACAAATCAAGTACACAAAGGGGAGGTCATCAAAAATCTAAAAAGAATTCCTATACGGTGTCATTGCTGTGGTCCCGCAGCACAGCCCTTGCACATGCAATCAGCACCTTGCTCACACTCCTCAGGGATCCACCAATCCTCAATAGGACACTCGACTGTGGGGTCTAACTCTTGATCTTTAGGCGGGTGACCTGCAAAATCATCTAAAAGAGGTATGCACGTGGGGTGAGCTCACTAGCTCAGTAAGTGAAAAGAAAGACCACACAAGCATTCACATCCACATGCACTATATGTAATGCAATTCATTTTAATCTTATCCACCTAAACAACATTACTAAGTCTTAGGTTATGTGCTACTCCCAACCACAGTGCGCGTATGCCCCGGGTACGAGTTACAAACTCCATCCTGTGATACGCCCATAGGGTTGTCAGAGAAGGCCCACTGTGAGTACTCAGAAAAGTAAAGCATGCCGACCACCAGCCCTCAACATAAAAATAAATAAATAAAATGTAAAGGTGTCAACCCCGATAATTTAAAAGCAGTACGATTGGGCCTCTTGAATATACCATTGAGGTTGCCGACTGTCCTAATAACTAGCCGAGCGTATTCTAACTGCCACAATGACCCGACAATCGTGACCACTGCTTCCCCCCAAGTGATAACCCAACACCTCAACCCCTGTTGGGAAAGGTCGTAGCACAAGGAATGATAATCCTAAACCGTATGCTCCAATATGACAAAGTACGATCGCATAGTACCACCGCGTCCCATTCCACGGGACACCAATGCACTCATTTTCAAACTGACTATGGTGTCTAGTTTAATAATGCATTATGCATAGTAATCCAACCATTCATCACATAAGCACATCAATCATTTCGCCTTGAGAATGTAAAGCACAACACACATATCATAATTTATTTGTTTAAAATGTAAAAGCAATGCGTGCGAATGGCATACGAGGATAACTAATCTACACATAATTTGCATAATGACATGGCTAGTCTAGATACAATTTAATGATGTAAAAACACACCTTAAAATAAATTCAAATGTCTTCTCCCCACTTACTTGTGTACAAAAGCTCACATTCGGTACGGGTGAGATCCGGCGTGAGAAATGTAAGTTTCTAGTGGAACCTATCATAAGCGAATGAGGTTAGCATTTCACCACTTTTGGGTCAAAACTAATGAGGTTTGATGTTTAAATCATGTTTAAAATCATAAAAGAAAGTTGCCCGCCCGTTTTGGGCCCATTCAGGCTCAAAAATCTGACTGGTGGGCCAACAGGTGGGCCAGACAGCCCACCGGTCTTCACCCACTAGTTCGACAGGCGGGCCAGATAGTCCACCGATTGGAATTAGGGTTCTGCCCCAACAAGTGGACCCCTACTGGTGGGCGATTTTGCCCATCGATCTTCGCCCACCTATTGGTGCGGGAATTGGTTTTCTCTCTTAAAAACACTCCTCAACCTTGGAAAAACCAAATGGGGCTGTTCCAATCACATTTTCCACACATCTAAGGCCTTATAAGATGATTCTAACCTAGATCTAAGTTAGATTTAAGGATTGAAAAGCAAATCTTACCTTCTTTGCTTAAGAACTCTTCCAAAACCCCCAAAATCACCTCTTAAACTCAAGAAATCACCAATGCTTCTCAAATGTTGCAGACACTTCTTTAAAACCTTCAAAATCAACACATAGACTATCTATTAAACCTTTGATTCATCATCTCAAGTGGGATTAAAAAGATCTCAAGGAACTCTACCCAAATCAAGAGTTTCACTTGGGGTTTTGTGAAAGTTTAAGAAGTATAGCCTTCACTCACCTCAAATCGTAGGTCTCGTGTTGGGGATCACTTTTTTGGTGCCAGAATGAGAAGATCAAACCTCGGCGTCGCTTAAAATCATTTCTTCCTCTTTTTCTTTTCCTTTCTTCTTCTTCGTTCTCTTTTCTTCCTTTCTTTTCTCGCTCTTCTTTACTTTTCTCACCCACTCTTTAAGGCATTAAATGAGAAAAAGGGAAAAAAAATAAGTACTATTTATACTAGAGAATATTTAGTAACCACATGGGTGGGTCACACTGGTGGGCGGACCTATGACCGCCCACCTGTTGGTCAAAACTTAGCCAAACAATTGAGATTTCGATGGAATTCGATTCTCAGCATATATCTCACTCTCAGCACAAGATATATAATACGTACACACTTTAGGATATGGCTACATACCAGCATTACCCGTACATGGCCTTATGATACATGCATGTACATGGCTTGGGTACACCCGTCTCCTTAGGCACTGACTCGGACTTGTCTGGCCAACCTATGTTCAAAGTCACCCTTGCCATCATGGTCCATAGGGAACCTGCCTCAACCCTCTCTGGTTCGGTCCTGCATGGTTAAACCGAGTCAGTTGTATAAGTAAACTAGGTTTAAAAGTAGGGTATCACAGTTCCTCCCAAATGAGCACCAAGCTTGTTTATAACATGGTCAAGCTGCCCTCTTCCATTCCAGGCTTCCCCGGATGAATGTATCATGATACACACGATCCCGTAACCTAGATTATGTCATCAATGCTCCCGGTGGCCAGTGAAGTTATGGGCCTCCTCATCCCCTTCGACTGTGTAAGCCACTTTCCTCTTCTCATCACACATCCTTTCTTCTTTTCTTGCATTCCTCAAACATTTTCTGTGCCAGGTCTCTCTTTCCATTTACGCCGAATGTTGATAGATGATCCAGTGCCTTAACACTTGTTTGTACCACCAAATAGAGCGAGTCCATGACCATGTACCTTCTAACACTTCATCCCTTTCGTCGATGGGTCTTTGCTAACACTTTTCTTATTGCCAGGGCTTGTTCATTGTTGATATCAAGGCACTTCATCCATTACTGATCCTGATCCCGGACATGGGGGTGGAGGTCCTAACCTAGAGGTAGATATCCTGGTTATGGAGGCAGAGGGTCCGGCTTTAGATTTGGAGCTGGAGGATCTGGCCTTGGATATGGAGGTGGAGAGCCCTCCTTTGGAGCTAGTGGATCTGATTTTGGGAATGGAAAGACCAATTTGGGTCCCACCTTTTCTATGGACGAGATCTAGTTCCTGATAGAGGAGGATGAGCAGGGTGCACAAGGCAAACAGGGTGGACAATCATAGGGCTATCACAAGGGCTTTTTATGCAGAATTTTCCTTTTACTTTTACACATGAACTATCTTCTTCTTTTCTTTTTAAGACAATGCACTTGATGTTAATTAATTAGATTTTATTTTTATTACCATGTTATGTTTGTGGATGACGCACGATTCTACCTTTAGATTCCATACAGCCGTGTGCGAACCAACATCAGAGTGAACCATATGAACCCAACCTTTATTCAATATAATAAGATTTTCAATACAAAATATAGGGTCTCGCCTCTCTACATTTTCCAAATCCTAACAAGAAGACAAATAATATGCATAGTCAACTCCTGCGGGGGATAGAAATTCTTGATATTCTTAGGTTCTCCCTGGGGAAGCCGATACTACCACATGATGTACGAGGGGAAATAAAATGAAGTCGGTCCATGGCCACCAACGACAATCCCAATTCATAGTTTCTCGAGTCTTTCCTTGTAGGTACTCTACCCAATCAGTAATGGATTTGAATTCTGGAATCTCCCGCTTGTCTTGGTAATGTGTCACCTTCAATTGGTTACTTCTCAAGGGTTTTAGTAGCTACAACCATTCCATCAACCATAGTTGGAATATAGTTGGACATCCCGAGTAGTGGTATGTTCTGAACTTGCCTTTACAGTTCATCTCATCAAATCCTCGAAACAGTTCCACCAAGATGATAAGGACTAAATCACGCCCTTCCTTTAGCTACTACACAACTTCCATAATGACGAGGCATGCCCCTCGCCCAAGTGTGTGCAGGATGTATCGTGCTATCATACAGAAAAGATATGCATTAATCCTGTGTTAGCGGCAAACTCCATCCTAGGGTGAGGATATGGTAAATGCTCTTGAGACCTTGAGGATTTCGATCTTTCTATAGCTCACAAATTGTGCCATTTCTTCCTTTCTCCACCCAAAGAAGTCTTGGATCTTTTCTGAGTAGTTTGACTCCAATGAGGGGCAGAACAATCTCCCCGCTGGAGTAGAGAGTAAGCAAGCTCTGAACTCCTCTATAATAGGGCATATCTCTACTGTTCCAAACCTGAACACATAGAGCTCTAAATTCCAGTATTGAGGTGCCTACAAAAAACCATGGTGTAAGTTCATGCAACCAATCCTGCTAAGTACCTGTATGTTCATGTACTATAGCAAATCTTGTTCTTCGTTGCCTATCTTCAACGTCCACTTCCGCAATGTTTCATCTAAAGATCCCATGTTAATTCATTCCTGCAATCGTCCCAATTGGTTAGAAACAAACTTTAGCAATACCCAAATACACAAGATTCAATAAGACTTCTACCACTTTATTCATTGCCCCGAGATTATCTTATTTAGACAAATCAAGGGTGGGTAATGAATTAGTCCTAATAACTGATGCCGGATGGCGATTCTTGACAAGATTGAATTCGGGAATAGATTTGAAGGATCATAGGTGGAAGAGAAGTGACCTAATAATCTAATGCCAAATGGCGATTCTTGGGGGAATGAAATAGAGATGATCTTTTAGGTACTCCAGCCATTAATTTGGGAATCCTTTGCCCCTCTTTTTTTTTCTTTTTTTCATTTTTCTTTTCTTCTTCCTTTTTTTTTTTTTTTTTTGAGGTTATTGAGACCACACTCACATACATCAAGTTGCCTATGTATCCCTTGTGAGGAATCAGGTCGAGTATAGTTCGGGTTCTTCACTTAGACATAATATTTCTTAAGTTGATCCATATTGATTGATTAACCCTAGTACTTCTTCTCTATCAAGATTATTAGTCTTATGGCCTTCCCAGATAATATCTCCTTGGCCGTAAATGGGCCACTCCAGTTTGGCTTAAATCTCCCTCTTGGGTCATGAATGGGATCCCTCTATTCTCGAAGAACAAGTTCCCCCTCTTCTATGTGACGAGGCTTCACATGCTTGTTGAAGGCCCTAGGCACCCTTTGCTGATACTTCTTCAAGTTATCCATGGCTTTTATCCTCTTCTCATCTAAGAAATTAAGCTCTAGCTTTTACCCACTCTCCTTTAGGTAACTTAACTATCAAGGACTACCCTGAGTGATGGCACCTAAATTTTTATGGGTAAGACTGCTTGCATACCGCAAACCAAAGAGAAAGGGGATGCCCCTATGGAAGATCTTATGGAAGTCCAGTATGCCCATAAGGCGTATGTCATCTTAGCTGCCCAATCCTAGTGGGCCTCTGCCATCTTTTGAATAATCACCTTTATGTTTTTTTTGGTTGCCTCCATGACCCCATTAGTCTGGAGTTGATAAGTGGTAGAGCTACACCTCCTGATACCAAATTTTTTCAGCCTTGCCTCAGAAATGGGATCCTTGATCTAATATCAATTTTTGTGATACTTTATATCGACAAATGATATTTTTTCGGATGAATTTCGCCACTTGGCAGCTGTAAGCATTGAATACGATCATGCTTCTACCCATTTATTAAAGTAGTCTATTGCCACCAAGATGAACTTGTGCCCATTGGATGCCTTGGGATGAGTCTTCCCTATGACGTCAATGCCCTAAGTAGAAAATGGCCAACGGGAACTAAACGAATGCAATTTCGTTGGCGAATATGTATGTTGTTGGCAAGGATCTGGCATTGTAACATTTCTTGATGAAATTTACACAATCTGCTTCCATTGTATTCCAATAATATCCCAACTGTAGAATCTTCTTTGCTAGCATTCTTGTATTCATGTGAGGTCCACAGAGACCTTGATGAATTTCTTCCATGATGGTTCTTAGCAGTTGTATCCCATCATACGATCTTTGGTACAAAATATCTCCCTGTAGGATAAAGTGGGTGGCACACTTCCTCAAGAACTTCTTTTCTCCCTCAGTGGCTTCAGTCAGGTACCTTCTTTCCCTGATATAATCAATTATACAGGCAAGCCACGACCTTCCATCCACCGTGAGGGCATTCACAACGCTTTGGTATATGGCTTTATCTCTTCCTTCTACAATAAATGGTCGAACCCGTGCTATGGGATTGCACTCCACCATGGATGCCAATGTGGAGAGGGCATCTGCAAACCGGTTATTATCTCTTTGGAAGTATATAAAGGAGATCTCCTCAAAGTGCTTGATCATCTCCTCTAGGTGTTCCTGGTATGGTTTCAGCTTTTCATCCCTGGTCTTCCATTTACCTTGAGTTTGGCAAATGACGATGATCGAGTCACCATATACCTTGATCTTCTTCACCCCAATGGTCAATGTTATTTCCAGTCCCAATGCATATGCTTCATATTCAGCAATGTTGTTGGTGCAGGGGAAGTCGAGCTGAAAGGTTGAGAGCAAATATAATCCATCGGGAGTCACCAAAAGTATTCCTACACCACATCCTTTTTTATTGGATGCTCCATCAAATGACAACTGCCATTTGTTGGTGGCTTATTCTTCAATCCTGGCATTTCCCTCATCCAAGAAGGCATCATCCAACATTCTTTCATCTTTTGCAAGGTGAGTGGCCAAATGATCTACTACTGCTTGGCCTTTGATGGACTTTTGAGTGATGTAAGTGATATCAAACTTAGATAATAGCAACGGCCATCGAGCCATCCTTCCTATCAACGCTTGCTTCTCAAAAAGGTACTTGATGGGATCCATCCTTAAGATTAATCGAACTTGGTACACCACCATGTAATGCCGCTTCTTGTTGCCCAAACATACTCTAATGCTGAAAAAGTTAAGAAAATCTTGAGATCTTTACCAAAAGTATGGAGACCGAAGAAGATGGCTATAGAGGAAGCTAGGGATTTAACCAAGATCTCCCTAGACTACCTATTGGGATCTCTACAAACCCATGAAGTAGAACTGATGGCTAACAAACAAGCCCTAGAAAATAAGAAAAGGAAGATAGCACTAAAATCTTCTCAACCAACTAAAGAGGTAAGCAATGACGACGACCATACAATAACAAATCCTATTGAGAAAATGGTAAAACCAAATATAAATCTAAGGAAGTTTTTACTGAAAAAAAGAATGTTGTGTGATTTGAATGTAAAAAATTGGACACTTCATAACCGAATGCCCAGACAAGTCAAAGAAGAAGGCTTACACAACCACATGGGATTAGAGTGATGAAAAATAAGTCACCAACTTGGCTCTAATGGCTCTTGGAGATGAAGAGCAAGAGGTAAACCATCGAACCCAAAATGACACCTCTATTAATGACCCGAATCAAGAACTTCAAAAAGCCTTCGAGGCTTTATATGAAGAGAGTCTAAAGTTAGAAGTAGATAATTGCAAGTTGAAAAAAGAAGTGACCACTCTAAATCAAAGAGTAGATGACCTAACTTCTAGAGTGAGTGAACTTGAAGAAGAAAAATCCAAGTTGACTACCACTATTTGTACTTTCACCAAAGGACAAAGGAACCGTGACACCATTCTTGGATCTCAACGTAAAGGTCCTCATGAAAAGGAAGGACTAGGATATGATGGACAAAATCCATCTAGAAGAAAATAAAATCAAGTTGAGAACCAAAAAGGGAGTAGCCAAGGAAACCAACCATCCACTTCTTACGTAAAATGTGGATATTGTAAGAAAACCGGTCATTCCATAAACTTGTGTCATACTAAGAAGAAGAAGTCCTTCAACTCTCAAAATGAGAGACAAAGAACAAAGTCCAACATGCCTACTACTATACTCCCCAAAGAAGGAAATATAGGCCTCAAGAGGAGTCAAGACCAATGCCTAGATTTAGGAAACTCCAGCCTCAAGGGGTATACTCTACTGAAAGGTCGCCAAGATAGTTTCAAAAATACATAACATGTCCCCAGAAGTCTTATAGACCTCAAGGGCAATACCATTCTCAAAGATCATATAGATCTCAAAGGTCTTATAGACCTCAAAGATAATATGAGTCATATGGACCTCAAATGTTACATGCCACACCTTCATATGGCATAGGCATGTGGCACTGAATACTTGACTGTACCCAATCAGCCTACTTACCCCAGGATCCTACTCTAGGAGAGTCCACAACACCACATCCAATATGTTATCATAATCAGAATCAAAATAATTTCCCAGTAGATAAATTAAAATCAAGTAAAGATAATTTTCACCCAGTGCATCTAAGTGATATTGATAGTATATGTACCAAAAATTCAGAATTTACTTACAATGATCCATATAATACATTGGTCCAAGTATCCAAAATATATGTGCACAAAAAGAATTCCTTCCACCTGTCAATCCATCAAAAATTGGTCTCTTCCTCCATCCTCATATATATAAACAAAAAGAATCACAATATCAGATCTCAACTAAACTGTCCACCATATACACAATCATCACACTCGCAATCAGGTCCATGACTAAAATCATCAATATCTGGAGTACATGCCAACTGATCCAAAACCATAACATCACACTCAATACCAGTAGCCTGTAGGTGACTACTCTCCTCATCTATGGATCAAAGGAAAATAAGGGGGGTGAGCATTGGTAATGCTCAGTGAAGGGTGGGGGAGAACAAACACACACATCCATATACAATGCATGCTCCACAAATAAGAATGATGCTCATGATGTCCATTTATTTAACTACTCACATTGCCTAGTCCATTACTAAGTCTCATCACCTATGGGTATAGTACTACGCAACAGCGGTGGCATTCCCTACCCTATACATTGGGCCCTCAGGAATACAAGCTTGTTGCAGGCAGGGCCAGCCGATCCCTATCAAAGCCTCAGTACCCCAGCTAACCCCTAGATGGTAACCCTGTAAAATAATCACCAGGCATACAATATGTCGTATCCTGTCCAAATCCAAAACTAATATCACACATCACATCACCAAGTGCACTGCTGATCAGGCAGCCACATCTATATAGATTAGTCCATACCTAACCCCTTACGAACAAGGGGTGTAGCACTTGGGGTTGTGATACCAAGCCAGCATACTAGATGATGCACAATCAATTCATCCATGTTACACATGCATATATGGGCACCTGCTCGTGACCTATCTCACTTACCTTACCTTCCATATTTCCATCATCATCCATTTCATCATACACATACATAGAAGTAAATACAAATGCAGAAAATATTTACATATGCACAAACATAGCCAATGATGCATGAACAACAGTAATAAATATACCAAAATAAATAAGACAGGGGAGCACCCACTCATCTAGAAAATCTGACTCAATTCCCACTTTTCTAGGTGTTGAACTTGTTCCCTCATGGTTAGTTGGAACTCCTAAAATCAAATTAAATTTATATATATATATATATATTAAAATATACTTGAGTCAATTTTACCTCCCAATTCGAGTCACAATGTATACCCCTATCAGCCCTATAAACCCCTTCTCAAACTTACAATTTGCTGTAAAATTCTGAGAGCAAAAAGGTCTCTGGAAGCCTAAATGGCTGGAGACCCTAGCCCGATCGGCCATCCGGATGTCTCCCACCGGTCATGCCATTTATGCAGAATTTCAATTCTGGCTGCTCTCCCTGCAGATTTCCTCCAAGATTTCGGTTTCTGCTATCTCATTTTTGTATTGAACCTTTACTATAGCATCACAATACTACATTTTATTCACTTAAATCATAAATTCACTAATCCACAAGTTAGTTTTGATTAATTACACAATTTCAGCAATAATTCCCAAAATCATCTCCATAATCTCAGAATTTCCACTCATATGTATGAATTAACACCAATTACCTTGATCCAAGTCCAATCTAAACTTGCATGCATGTATATCTACACAAATTTTACTTTGCATGTGAAGGATTTGGCCTCAATTACTTTGCATGTTCCATTATAGTCTTCTGAGAACATAATAGAAAGAGAGATTTCATTTCTTCTTCTAAAAGTTCTCTATTTTAAAATTTGGGGTGAGAATTCTCACATTCCAACCCCAATTGGTCATGGTTCTTGTAACCATTCTTCTAATTTTCATAGTCCTTCAGTTGATCCATCAAAGAACAGTAAGAATTAAACTCCATACAGTTAGATTATGGCTTAAATTCCATATTTTCTTCCTTAAACAGAATATGTTCATTCCCTTTTCAATTTCTGAAAAATTCCTCTTACTACAGATTAATATAGGTGAGTAATGGGACTTAACCTTGTAGCTGAATCTTCTAACTAGATCCTAAGAGCAGAAATCTCCTCTCTAATCTTCTTCTCCTCTCTTCTCTTCTTCTTCTTCTTCTTTCTTCTTTCTTTCTCCTGCTGTCCAAATGAGTGTAATGTGAGAAAAGTGGTTGGTGGTGGCTCTCTTATAGCCCCACTAACCACAATTTTACCTATAATATGATATCTTATATATACATATACGTACATACATATAAATATACAATACTTATACATATAAAGTGTTGTATATATACATACATACATAATTACATAATTATGACTAATTGTGTTTAGAAATTAAATTAATTTATGATTTACAAATTAACTCACTAATCCATGTCAAACCCATAGGAATAGGTTCACATGTCCAATTTCCAAGAGTGGGACCCATTTTCAGCCAATTTTGTCCAATTTGTTCATATGACAAGCCTACCTGTCATGTCCAGAATCCTCTAGCCGATTGAGCTAGACTTGCTCTCCCTTTGGGTCTATTGTATTCCCAATCACTTCTAATCCATTTTAAGGGTTAATAATTACCTATTGGCCCACTTTGCTTTCTGACTCTTCCAACACTATTTGCAGGAGGCACAAGTACATGTTGGGTCATCCTTCCCTTCCTTACATTCCACTACTACCAGCCAAGCTAGTGTTGGCTTCTCCAATCTGCTACTCTTGTCTGTTCATAGTCAATATAAAGAGGTGAGATTTTGGGTGTTATTGTTTCCCCCCCTCCTTACGAAAAATTTCATTCTTGAAATTTGCAAGAGTTACCTAGTAAGCCAAACAGTTCTGGGTATTTTTCTTTCACTTCATCTTCTCTTTCCCAGGAAGCTTCTTGCTTCGAGTGGTTCTTCCATTTGATCTTCAAATATGGAATGGTTCGACTTCGGAGTTAATATTCTTTTCTGTCAAAGATACCTTCAGGTTGTTCTTCATAGCTCAAATCATCATTCAACTCCAAAGGTTCCCTAGTAGGCAACTTATGTGAAGGATTTGGAATGTACTTCTTCAGCATAGAGACATGGAAGACATTATGAAATCTATCCAACTCTGGAGATAATGCCAATCTGTAGGCTATTTTGCCAATCCGATCCAGTATCTCAAAGGGTCCTATATACCTTGGGCTTAATTTACCTCTCTTTCTAAATCTCTTGATGCCTTTGATTGGTGAAATTTTTAGAAAGACCTTTTCACCTACTTCAAACTCAAAAGGCTTTCCTCTGTTGTCTGCATAGCTCTTCTGTATGGACTGAGCTACCTTGATTCTTTCCCTGATCATATCCACCTTCTCACAGGTAGCTTGTACCAGCTTAGGTCCCAAAATTCTTCTTTCTCCCACTTCATCTCAATACAATGGGGTTCTACACTTCTTTCCATACAGAGCTTCAAACGGTGCCATACCAATAGTTGATTGATAGTTGTTATTATATACAAATTCAACTAATGGTATTTGTTCATCCCAACCATAGCTCATATCTATAGCACAGACCCTCATTATATCTTCTAAAATCTGGATTGTTCTCTCTGTCTGCCCAACTGTCTGAGGATGAAATGTTGTGTTAAATTTCAGTCTAGTTCCTGTTGCTTTCTGTACACTCTCCCAAAACTTAGAAGTGAACTAGGAATCTCAATCCGAAACAATACTGACAGGCACACCATGATATCTCACTATATTATCAATGTACAGCTAGGCTAGCTTCTCTATGGAGTAAGATATCTTCATTGGTATGAAATGAGCTACTTTAGTCAATCTATCAACAACTACCCAAAATGTATCATTTCCTTTCCTGGTCCTTGGTAGTCCTGTCACAAAATCCACGGTAACATGTTCCCATTTCCACTCCGGTATAGGAAGAGGTTGTAGTAACCCATGTGGCCTCTGTCTCAATGGTTTCACCAGCTAACAATTCATGCATTTTGCCACATACACAGCTACATCAGTCTTCATACCATGCCACCAGTATGTTTTCTTCAGATCTCTATACATTTTTGTACTTCCAAGATGTATAGAGTAAGGAGTGCTATGAGCTTCACTCAAAATCAACTCTATCAGCTTTTCTTCCCTTGGAACACATAGCCTGTCATTGAACCACAAAGTTCCATCTTTCACTATAAATCTCAAATCCTTCTATCTTCCATCATTAATAGCATTCATAGTTTTCCTCAATTTATCATCTTTGGGTTGGGCTTCCTTGATCAGCTCAAACAAGGATGGTTTAATATAAGAGTGGCAAGTGTTATATCTTCAGGTGTCTCCACTTCTACAATTACCTCTAAACCCAACTCTCTTGCCTCTTCAATCAATATAGGGTTTGCACTAAGTGCAGCTAATGTAGTAACTTTATGTTTCCTGCTAAGAGCATCTGCTACTACATTGGCTTTCCCTGGATGGTAATGAATGGTGCAGTCATAGTCTTTTAATAGTTCTAGCCATCTTCTTTGCCTTATATTCAGTTCTTTCTAAGCGAAGCGATACTTAAGGCTTTTGTGGTCACTATATATCTAACATTTCTGACTATACAAATAGTGACGCCAAATTTTCAAAGCAAACATGACTGCTGCCAATTCCAAGTCATAGGTAGGATAATTCTTTTCATAATCTCTCAATTTTCTAGAAGCATAAGCAATTATCCTACCATTTTGCATCAACACACATCCCAAACCTTGTTTGGATGCATCACTATATACCACCAAATCTGATGTACCATCTGGAATGGGAAGGACTGGAACAATCACCAGTCGGTTCTTCAAATCCTGAAAACTATTTTCACATTTCTCAATCTAATGAATTTGACTCCTTTTCTAGTCAACCAAATCATGGGGGTAGAAATCTGGGCAAAGTTCTCAATAAATCTCCTATAATACCTTGCTAAGACCAAAAAACTCTGAATCTCACTTATAGTCTTAGGTGACTCCCAATCTAATATTGCTTTCACTTTTCCAGGATCAATTTCAATACCCTTAGCAAATACAATGTGCCCCAAGAAATTCACTTGTGATAGCCAGAATTCACATTTACTAAACTTTGCATACAACAGCTTCACTCTCAACCTCTGTAATACTAACCTCAAATGAACTGCATGATCCTCTCTACTCTTGGAATAGATCAATATATCATCAATAAATATAATCACATACTGATCTAACATATCATGGAACACTCTATTCATCAATCCCATAAAAGTTGCTAGTGCATTGGTCAGTCCAAATAGCATAACCACAAATTCATAGTGGCCATACCTAGTTCTAAAAGCTATCTTCTGGATATCACTGTCCTTGATCTTCAGCTGGTGATACCCTGACCTCAAATCAATCTTACAGAATGTTCTGGCTTCTTTCAACTGATGAAACAAATCATTAATGTGGGGAAGCGGATACTAGTTCTTAATTGTCAATTTGTCAACTCCCGGTAATCAATACACATCCTTAAATTCCCATCATTCTTCTTTACAAACAAGACTGGAGCTCCCCAAGGTGATACACTGGGTCTAACGAAACCCTTCTTCAACAAGTCTTGTAATTGTTCCTTCAACTCCTTCAATTCAGCAAGAACCATCCTGTAGGGTGCTTTTGACACTAGTGCTGCCCCAGGTACTAAATCAATAAAAAATTCAGTCTTTCTATCTGGAGGCACACTACACAAATCCTCTCAAAATACATCTAGAAATTTTTTTACTAGTTCCAGTATTGTAGTTTCCCTTGTTGGATCTTGGACTCATGCCAAGTATGCTTCACATCCTTCTTCTAACAATTTTTGTACTTAGATAGCTAAAATTAACATTTTCTTTGCTTCCTTTTTGTGTCCCTGAAATACAAACTCATCTCCATTTCTGGGTCTATACAAGATTTTCTTCTCAGCACAGAGCACACAAGCTTAGGATAACATCAAAGTCTTTTATATCTAAGCAAATCAAGTGAGCTATCATTTCTCTTTCACAAATTTGAATAGTACAGGGTTCATACACATCCTCTAAATTCACAATAAACCCTATAGGTGTACTGACCATCAATTGATAAGTTAACTTTTTAAGTTTCACACCTAACCTTGGAGAAAAATTAGAAGATACAAATGAATGAGATAACCCAGAATCAAACAATACATATGCTGGTATATTAGAGACAAGCACTATACGTGTCACTACTTCAGGTGCAACCTCAACTTCCTCAGCTGTTAGTGCAAATACCTTCCCAGTTGCCTGTGACTTCTTGGTGGGTGCAGAAGAAAAAGAATTCACACTCTGTTCACAAATTTCCTCTGAGGACAAAATCTTGCATAATGCCCCATCTGCTGGCATATATAACGCCTCACATTAATAGGCTGAGTTGTGGAAATTGTTGATTGTGACTATACTGACTGTTACTAGGTAGGTACTCTACTATCCTCTCTCTGTCTGATTGCTATGGCAGAAGAAGAAGCACCCCTTCCAAACCTTCCAAACTGTCTCCCTGTGTTTCCTGTTCTGGCCCTTCTTGCTGCCTGAATCTAGTAACCTTCCCTCTGCTTGTCCTTAATAGACTTTGCAATCTAAACCACATCTACATAATTCTAGAGCCGATGAGCTACTAGCATAGCTCCAATACCAGACTTCAAACCCTTCTCAATTTTTTTTGCTTTTGCACTATCATTCTTTATATATGCCAAGGAAAAATAGTAAAAGTCCTCAAACTTTTGTTGGTATTCCAACACTAACTTAGGTCCCTGAGTCAAAGCCATGAACTCTGACTCTTTCCTATCTCTCACACTGATAGGGAAATAGTTCCCATAAAACACATCTACAAGTTGATCCCAGGTGGGATGTGGATGTGTGGCTAGCAATACGGATCTGGTAGCCTTCCACCATGCATAGGCTTCATTCTACAGTTGATAGGTCGCACACACAATCTTTTGTTCATCATTGCAGCCTAACACTACCAATGCCTTCTCAATTCCTTCCATCCATTTTAGTGGTGCCAATGGGTCAAAACTCACACCACTGAAGTATGGAGGCCTATACTTTTGAAATTTCTCCATCAATCTACTCATATTAGTCCACACTTGTACTGCTAGTGGGTTTCCTAAACCTTGTTGTCCTTCCTGTGTACCAAGATCTAGTACATCTTGGGTAGCTTGCCCGCCTGTAGTCTATGGTGCCACTTGTGTAGGTGGAACTGGTATTCCCCTAGCACGCACTATTGTGACCAACTCCTCAACAACCCTATTTTGTTGTTGTTGTTGTAGTTGCATACTCTATTGTATTGTTTGTTACAGCCCTTGCTATATACCCTGGACTATATTGGTCATCAAAGTGGCCACATCCGGTTTTAGCCAAGCTAGTGGTACAGGAGGTGACACAGATGCTGCCACTACTGCAGTGGCAAGTGCAGGAACTGATTCTTATATTCCTGATACCGACTCACTTTCCCTCTTATCAATCACAGACACCCCAAGGTGAGCTCTAGTAGTAGGCTGACCCCTTTTCCGGTGTTGTGTTCCTTGCTGAGGTTGAGCCCGTTTAGGTGGCATATTGGGAATTTCCTAAAAATCATAGCATATTAATTCCCAATGCTCTACACCTATAGTTTCAACAAGGAAGAATAATGCAGACAACGGATCATATATATATATATATATATACATTTCCTAATCAACATAAAAGGATTCATTCCATCCTATTCTATCACACATCAAATTCACAACAATTAAGCTTTTATCTTGAAGTTTTTATTTCTTTGGTTACTATTGCACTAGATGATCCCAAAGCCTTGTGGGTTGTCAGACCTGACCATACCCAGTCAGCCTGCTTACCCCAGGATCCTAATCTAGGAGAATCCACAACACCACATCCAATATGTTATACATAATCGGAATCAAAAGAATTTCATAGCAGATAAATTAAAATCAAGTAAAGATAATATTCACCCAGTGTGTCTAAGTGATATTGATAGTATATGTACTAAAAATTCAGAATTTACTTACAATGATCCATATAATACATTAGTCCAAGTATCCAAAATATATGTACACAAAAAGAATTCCTTCCACCTGTCAATCCATCAAAACTGGTCTCTTCCTCCATCCTCATATATATAAACAAAAAGAATCACAATATCATATCTCAACTAAACTGTCCACCATATGCACAATCATCGCACTCGCAATCAGGTCCATGACTGAAATCATCAATATCTGAATTACATGCCAACTAATCCAAAACCATCACACCATGCACAATACCAGTAGCATGTAGGTGACTGCTCTCCTCATCTATGGATTAAAGGACAATAAGGGGGGTGAGCACTGGTAATGCTCAGTGGGGTGGGGGAGAACAAACACACTCATCCATATGCAATGCATGCTCTGATGTCCATTTATTTAACTACTCACATTGCCTAGTCCATTACTAAGTCTCATCATCTATGGGTATAGTCTATGCAACAGAGGTGGCATTCCCTACCCTGTACGTTGGGCCCTTAGGAATACAAGCTCATTGTAGGCAAGAGCTAGCCAGTCATAGTCAGAGCATCGGACCTCTGGCTAACCCCTAGGTGGTAACCCCGTAAAATAATCACCAGACATACAATACATCATATCCTATCCAAATCCACAATTGATATCATACATCACATCACCAAGTGCACTGCTGATCTGGCAGCCACATCTGTCAAGATTAGTCTATACCTAACCCCCTACGACAAGGGGTGTAGCACTTGGGGTTGTGATACCTAGCCAGCATACTAGATGATGCACAATCAATTCATCTATATTACACATGCATATATGGGCACCTGCTCATGACCCATCTCACTTACCTTATCTTCCATATTTCCATCACCATCCTTTTCATCATACCACATACATAGAAGTAAACGCAAATGTAAAAAATATTTACATATGCACAAACACAACCAATGAGGCATGAACAATAGTAATAAACACACCAAAAAAAAAAAAAAAGATAGGGGAGCACCCACTCATCTAGAAAATCTGACTCAGTTCCCACTTTTCTAGGTGTTGAACTTGTTCCCTCACAGTTAGCTAGAACTCCTAAAATCAAATAATATATATATATAAATTAAAATATACTCGAGTCAATTTTACATCCCAATTCGAGTCACAATGTATACCCCTATCAGCCCTACAAACCCCTTCTTAGACTTACAATTTGCTATCAAAGTCTGAGAGAAAAAAGGTCTCTAAAAGCCTAACCAACTGGAGACCCTGGCCCAACAGGCCGGTCGGATGTCTCCCACCAGTCGTGCCATTTCTATAGAATTTCAATTTTGCCTGCTCTCCCTATAGATTTCCTCTAAGATTTTGGTTTCTGTTATCTCATTTCTTCACTAAACCTTTACTGCAGCATCACAATACTACATTTCATTCACTTAAATCATCAATTCACTAATCCACAAGTTAGTTTTGATTAATTACACAATTTCAGCAATAATTCCCAAAATCATCTCCACAATCTCAGAATTTCCACTCATATGTATGAATTTCCCCAATTACCTTGATCCAAGTCCAATCTAAACTTGCATGCATGTATATCTTCACAAATTTTACTTTGCATGCGAAGGATTTGGCCTCAATTACTTTGCATGTTCCATTTTAGTCTTCAGAGAACAAAATAGAAAGAGAGATTTTATTTCTTCTTCTAAAAATTTTCTGTTTTAAAATCTTGGATGAAAATTCTCACATTCCAACCCCAATCGGTCATGGTTCTTGGAACCATTCTTCTGATTTCCATAGTCCTTCGGTTGATCCATCAAAGAACAGTAAGAATTAATGTCACACCCCATTCTCACAGAACCGCGCCAGTGACCGGGTTAACACCGGTTAACCCAAACCTGCCAGGATCATCAGATACTGTATTCCACCACAGCATACACACAACTAATATAAACTCATCAGATCAGCGGAAGACTAAGTTTTACCTGTGAATAATCCCATAATACTTGATACCCAGATTGTGATACAATAATTATATACATGTGGGCCCAAAGGCATGATATTTACACAATAAAAATAAAATTCATATATCAAGTACATAAGGAAATCCACCAAAACAATCAGAGTACACAGCTCGGCCCGGTATCAAGGCTAGAGCTCAGCTCGGCCTCAGAAGTGGAGCTCAGCACGGCCTTAAAGGTGGAGCTCAGCTCGGCCTCAGAACTGCTATCCCGCAGCACAGCTCTCGCACGAGCAGTCAGTGCCGTGTTCTAACTCCTCAGGGGTCCACCAGTCCTCTTCAGGAAACTTGACTGTGGGACCCACCCCATGCTCCTCAGATGTATGACCTGCAAAATCATCTAAAAAGGGGGTGCACACGTGGGATGAGCTCACTAGCTCAGTAAGTAGAAAGATGGACCACACAGCAGTCCACACATCAAAACACATCATATGCACTACATGCCATGCTATACATTTTAAATCACATCCACCTAAGCAACATTACTAAGTCCTTGGTTTTAGTGCTACTACAACCACAGTGCGCGTATACTCCGGGTACGAGCCACGAACTCCCTCCCGCGATACGCCCATAGGGCTGTCGGAGAAGGCCCACCGTGAGTACTCAGAAAAGTGAAGACAATGCCATCCACCGGCTCTCAACAGAAATGTAAATGACTGAAAATAAAGGTGCTGACTCCAGCAATTTAAAAGCAGTACGATTGGCCCTCTTGAATGTACCACCGGGGTTGCTGACTGTCCTACATGACTCGTCGGGCGTTATGTCTAACCCCCACAGTGACCCGACACCCGTGACCACTGCTTCCCCCCAAATGATAACCCAACACCTTAACCCCTGTTGGGAAGGGTCGTAGCACGGGATTGTGAAAATCCTAATACCGCATGCTCCTATATGATAATAGTACGATTGCATAGTGCCTCCGTGTCCCCTTCCACGGGCCACCAATGCACTCGTTTCCAAGCTGACTACAGCATCTAGTCTATCAATGCATCATGCACCATGATGTCCACATTCAACATATAAACATCTCATTCAATTGGCATTTAGAAAGTAAACATAGCACATATGCATAACAATGTGAGGAATGACTAATCTACATAGCATATTCATGATGGCATGACTAGACTAGATATAATTAAATGAATGCCAAACAATGCCTTCAAACAAGGCCAAACGTCCTCTCCCCACTTACTTGTAGCGTACAAGGATTCCCGTTCGGTACGGGTGAGATCCGGTGCGAATCGGGTCAGATTTGGTGAACCTAACATAATTGAGCGGGGTTAGTACTTCACCATTTTAGGATCAAAATTAACAAGATCCGATGACAAAATCATGTTTAGAATGTCAAAAGAAGGTCACATGTCCGATTTGGGTCCAATCGGACATAAGGATCACCTTCGGGGCCACACGGGTGGGTTAGACAGGTGGGCAGTCTGACCCACCGGTCCTACCCACCGGTTTGGACCGGCGGGTAGGGGCCCGCCGGTAGGGCCCGCCGGTTCCACCCGCCGATTGAGCCAGGGGCCCCTGCTAGGACCGGCGGGTAGGATGGCCCGCCGATTGGCCCGCCGGTTGGGCCCGCCGGTTGTGCCCGAAGGCCCCCTGCCCTCTCAGGTGGGTGCCCACAGGCGGGTAGGGGCCCACCGGTTGCACCCACCGGTCTTGGCGGGAAAAACCCTGTTTCTTCCCAACTTCCTCCATTCTTTGGGGATTCAAATGGGGCTTTTCCCAACCCATTCTTCACACCTTCAAGGTCCTATAGGATGGTTCTAACCTAGATCTAGGTTAGATTCAAGTGATGGGAAACCATCTTACCTTCTTTGCTCAAGAACGACTTCAAACCCTCCAAATCACTTCAAACCCACAATGCTTCTTTCACCTTGTCAATACCTCTTCAAATCCTTCAAGATCAACACATAAATCATCTATTAAACCTTAGATTCATCATTTCAAAGGGGATTTACAAGATCTCAAGAAACCCTACTCGAATCAAGGGTTTAAGCTTGGGTATGGTGAATGTTCAAAGAACTCGACTTTGCTTACCTCCAAATGTAGATCTAGAGTTGAAGATCACTCTTCCGGCACCGGAATGGGAAGATCAAGCTTCGGCGCCGCTGAAATCCTTCTCTTCTTCCTCTTCCTTCTCTTCCCTTCTTCTTCCCTTTCTTTTTTCTCTCCTCTTTACTATCCTCACCAACGTACGGGTGTCATAAATGGAAAGAAAAGAAAATCATAAAGCTATATATATAATTCCTAAATAAGTGAACAGTGCACATGGATGGGTCACTCAAGTGGGTGGGTGCACCCACCTGTCCGCCCACCTGAGGGCCAAAACTTGGGATTTTGACAGGGTTCGGGCCTCGGCACGAACCCCACCCCCGGCATACGATGTAGCATACGTATATACCTTAAAATACGGCTATAATACTTGCTTTATCCGTACATGGCCTTATGGTAGGTGCATGTACACGGCTTGGGCACTCCTGTCTCTTCTGGCACTGGCTCGGACTTATTGGGCCAGCCGGTGTTTAAGGTCACCCTTGCCATCATAGCCCATAAGGAACCCGCTCTAACTCCCTCTGGTTTGGTTCCTGCATGGTTAAACCGGGTCAATCGCGAAATCAGACCGGGTTTAAAAAGTAGGGTATTACATTACCCCCCCTTCTGAAAAATTTCGTCCTCGAAATTGCGTACCTGGTTGATCAAAAAGATGAGGGTACTTGGCTTGCATTTCATCCTCTACCTCCCAAGATGCTTCTTCGAGTGAGTGACCAGCCCATCGCACCTTTACATAGGAAATGGAGCGGTTGCGAAGGGTTTTCACCTTACGGTCCAAAATTTCAGCTGGCTGTTCTGTATAGGTCATATCAGCTTCTAGGTACTCTGGTTCCACGGGTAGTACATGAGATGGATCATGCACGTATCTCTTCAGCATGGATACATGGAATACATTGTGAACATCCCCAAGTGAAGGTGGCAGAGCAAGCATGTAGGCTACTGAGCCAACCCGGGATAAGATCTCAAATGGTCCAATGTATCTTGGGCTCAACTTCCCCTTTCTGTGAAACCTTTGCAACTCTTTAGTAGGAGAGATCTTGAGAAATACCTTTTCTCCTGGCTGAAATTCAATATCTTTCCTGCGGGTGTCCGCATAGCTCTTTTGACGGGACTGAGCTGCTTTAATCCTTTCTCTAATAACGTCGACTTTGTCACAAGTCATTTGTATCATCTCAGGTCCTAACATTCGACGTTCACCTACCTCATCCCAATACAAAGGAGTTCTGCACTTTCTGCCATATAACGCCTCATACGGAGCCATCCCAATTGTAGCTTGGTAACTGTTGTTATATGCAAACTCCATAAGAGGTATATATTCTTCCCAACTGCCACTCATCTCCATTGTACATGCCCTGAGCATGTCCTCTAATATCTGTATGGTTCGCTCCGACTGACCATCGGTCTGTGGGTGAAAAGCAGTACTCAAATTCAGCTGTGACCCCAAGGCACGCTGTAAGCTTTTCCAAAATCTGGAAGTGAACCTTGGGTCCCTATCTGAAACAATGCTCACTGGCACTCCATGTAAGCGCACTATGTTGTCCATGTAAAGTTGTGCTAGTTTGGCCATGGAGAACTTGGTCTTGATGGGAATGAAATGAGCAGTCTTGGTAAACCGATCCACGATCACCCATATCGCGTCCATTCCCTTAGGTGTACTTGGTAGTCCGGTGACGAAGTCCATTGTAATCCTTTCCCACTTCCATTCTGGTACTGGGAGTGGCTGAAGAGTACCATAAGGTCGATGCCTCTCAGCTTTTACTTTCTGGCAGGTAAGACAAGTCGCCACATACAAAGCTATGGTGACTTTCATGTTTGGCCACCAGTAACTTTGTTTGAGGTCTTTGTACATCTTGGTACTTCCTGGGTGAAGTGAGTACTCGGAGCTATGTGCTTCTCGCACTATCTTGTCTTGTATATCCAAATCATCGGGTACACACAATCTGTCTCGAAACATCAATGCCCCATCACTGGCTAAAGCAAAATCTGGGTCATTCATTGTTTGATCTTGAACCTTAACTCTGATCCGCTGCAATTCAGGATCCAAAGGTTGCTTCATTATTACCTCTTGCCTAATTGCCGGATGCACCTGTAGAGCTGTCAAGGATACAGTCAACCATTTAAGATTTTCTGGTTGAGGTTCAAGCTCTAAGGTTGCCCCCTCATATAAGAGGGTTTCATCCATTAGCATCGCCTCTTGCACGAGTGGTGAGCTGACTGCTAAGTATGAGAGCGACACAGTTTGTGTCTTCCGACTCAATGCATCTGCCACTACATTAGCCTTGCCGGGATGATACTGAATGTCGCAGTCATAATCCTTCATGAGCTCAAGCCATCTCCTCTGTCTCATGTTCAAATCCTTCTGGATGAAGAAGTACTTCAGGCTTTTGTGATCACTGTATATCTCACACTTCTCCCCATACAAATAATGTCGCCAGATCTTAAGGACAAAAATGACTGCAGCTAGTTCCAAGTCATGAGTTGGGTAATTCTTCTCATACTCCTTTAGTTGTCGGGATGCATACGCTATTACCTTACCGCGTTGCATGAGAACACAACCCAAACCAACTTTGGAAGCATCAGTATAGACTGTCATTCCGCCCGTGCCTTTCGGAATAGTCAGCACAGGGGCTGTCACCAACCTTTCTTTCAATTCCTGGAAGCTCTTCTCACATTCCTCTGCCCAGTCGAATTTCACACCCTTTTTAGTCAACTTGGTCATTGGTGCTAAGATCCGAGCAAAATTCTCAATGAAGCGTCGGTAATATCCAGCCAAACCCAAGAAGCTTCTAATTTCAGTAACATTCTTGGGGCTTTCCCATTCCACTACTGCTTTCACCTTAGCAGGATCTACTTCGATTCCGGCTTTGGACACTACGTGCCCCAGGAATCCAACTTGTTCAAGCCAGAATTCACACTTGTTGTACTTGGCAAACAATTGTTGTTCTCTCAACCTCTGTAACACCATTCTCAAGTGTTGAGTGTGCTCCTCTTCGGTCTTGGAGTAGATCAAGATGTCGTCAATAAAAACAATTACCCATTTATCGAGCACATCCTGAAATACTCGATTTATTAGATCCATAAATGTTGCCGGTGCATTGGTTAATCCAAAAGATAACACTAGGAACTCATAGTGACCGTATCGAGTCCTAAATGTTGTTTTGGGTATATCACTGCTCTTTATCTCGAGCTGATAATAGCCATACCAAAGGTCTATCTTTGAAAATACTCTGGCTCCCTACAACTGATCAAATAAATCATCAATGCGTGGCAATGGATACCGGTTCTTAATGGTTAACTTATTCAACTCCCGGTAATCGATGCACATACGCAAATTGCCATCTTTCTTCTTGACAAACAACACTAGGGCACCCCAAGGTGAAACACTTGGGCGAATAAACCCCTTTTCCAATAGTTCCTGCAACTGCATCTGCAATTCCTTCAATTCAGCTGGTGCCATCCTGTATGGAGCCTTAGATACTGGAGCAGCTCCAGGAGTCAAATCTATAGCAAACTCCAACTCTCTATCAGGTGGTAAATGCATCAAATCATCTGGAAAAATGTCAGGAAACTCTTTAACCACCTTTACCTCTTCTAGAGGTGTAATTCTTGCATCAACATCAACTACCGATGCCAAGTAACCCTGACATCCACTTTCTAGCAACTTTACCGCTTGAAGAGCGGAGACAAGGACCTTCTTCACTCATTTCATTATATCTGCTCGGTATATCAATTCTTTCCCTTCGTCATCTGTCAGCCTAATCAGCTTTTCAGCACAGATCACATTAGCTCGATGAGCCGACAACCAATCCATACCCAATATAACATCAAAATTCTGCATATTAAACTTAATGAGTTGTGCATCAAGCTTCTTCCCACTAATTTCCACTGAGCACGGCCCATACACTTCCTTCAACTGTGCAACTTTACCAGTAGGCATACTAACAATCATTCCATGATCTAGGATCCTGGGTGACATCCCAAGTTTCTCTACAAATCTCTTAGATGCGAATGAATGAGTAGCTCCTGAATCGAATAAAACATAGGCTGGTATGCCTGATATGGGTAGGATACCTAGTATAACAATGCATATAATTTCAGCAGGTCATCAATATTAATTATAATGAATAGCTTAATTTAAAATGTACCTGCCACTACTTCTGTACTGGCCTCAGCTTCCTCGGCTGATAGAGCATACATCCTTCCCTGCGGTTGATTCCCTCGAGGTAAGGGAGGTCGGTACGCAGAGGGCTGACTGGAGGGCAAGGTTGGTCTAGCCCGACAGTCTTTCGTATAATTCCCATATGAATGGCAGTTGAAGCAACGAATCTGAGACGTCGGAACTGGGGCGGGGCGCAGACCCCTGTCCACGAGGCACTGTAGCAACCCTGCATCCCACATCGGGGAGACTAAGTCACCACCGCGGTCATATAAGCTGGGCCTTACCTTCCCCTACTAGACGCGTTTATGTAGGTGTGCTAGCGCCCCAGTCTTGTAGCCGAAAAACTGGTATCAGAGCCGGGCGGTGTGTGAATGTTAGTTCCGATGCTCTGAGTGGCAGACCCCTGTCCACGAGGCACTGTAGCAACCCTGCATCCCACATCGGGGAGACTAAGTCACCACCGCGGTCATATAAGTTGGGCCTTACCTTCCCCTACTAGACGCGTTTATGTAGGTGTGCTGGCGCCCCAGTCTTGTAGCCGAAAAACTGGTATCAGAGCCGGGCGGTGTGTGAATGTTAGTTCCGATGCTCTGAGTGGCAGACCCCTGTCCACGAGGCACTGTAGCAACCCTGCATCCCACATTGGGGAGACTAAGTCACCACCACGGTCATATAAGCTGGGCCTTACCTTCCCCTACTAGACGCGTTTATGTAGGTGTGCTGGCACCCCAGTCTTGTAGCCGAAAAACAGGTTTTCAAACAGTGACAAGCCCTGGGTTTAGCCCGGGTTCTCTCCCTAAAACCATGGTTACAAGGAGAAGGCGCCCAGGGACTTATATGATCGCGGTGGTGGCTAAGTCTCCCCGATGTGGGACTAAGATCATTAGTACCCGCCAAACACGCATCGAAACTTACATCCACACACCGCCCGGCTCTGATACCAGGTTTTCAAACAGTGTTAAAGCCTTATGAATGAAGAGTTGGGCAGAGCCCGGTTGGTTTTACACCCTGAGAGAAAAGAATGGTATCAGAGCCTTGTCCCTCCTCCTTCTCCGGCTAAGGTCCTTCTCCGGTGGCCGACTCTACCTAGTTTGAACCTCTGCTAGTTAAAAGGACGTTCTAGGCCATGCCCTATTGCAGGTTACTTCGTGGTTTTGGTTTTCTGGTGACAGCGAAAGAACCTTTCAACGATGGGTCTTTAGGCCAAGAAGTGGCCGTCTTTTACCCTGTAACGGCTCAGGTTGATCTGTCTCTGAGAACTTGAACCCCGGGGGTCCTGATCGGCCTCGACTAGGCATCTTTTTATCTATCTGAGTTTCGACGATAGGTTGTGCTACTTGGATACTGGACTTCTTTCCCTCTTCTGGTATGTCTCTTTCTCATCGTTCTACCTCTTCCCGAAGCTCTTCTTCTTCCTCTTCCTCCCGATCGTCTTCATTCTCTTCTATAGAGTCTCTCTATGAGTATGACTACCTCCCTAACGATCAGATCATCCCTGCGACTCCTTCCCCTTTGTTGAACCCCTATACTGTCTTTCCAAAGAAGAAATCCTCTTCTTCTCCCTGGAAAACACTTATCGCCCCTCAAAAGACAACCCCACCTCTGAAAGAGCTGGTCCAAGCATCCCGGTGTGAGTTATATCACATCCCTGCCACTAATAAAGAACAGATGTTTACTCTGGAGATTCCAACAAATCTCATTCCTGATTGGCAAAATTAGGGTTATACCCATCTCCACTTCAGTGCAATTAAATTTGCCCTTTCTTTCCATGGCAGGAAAGGTCTTCCCGTGTTCTCTCGGATTGCCCTCCTTGACAGTCGCTTTCTCCGGTATGAGCATGCCGTGATTGCTACTATCCAGACCACCTTGAACACCGGCACTATATTAATTACTCTGTACCCTAATTTCAACATTGCCTTAGCAGATCCCCTTCTTCCTTCTGCTTTGAAATTCCAGATCCAAATTTCTGGTTCTCCACAGGCTCCTACAGCCTTAGCAGGAACTATCCACTATCAATTGGCTTATCGATTGCAAAATCATGCCTTTGATTTATCGAAAGGCCACCATCATGAGGATGCTCTTTTCCTCTCTGTGGACTCTGACCATGTTCCAAGCCTGACCTATGTCCCTAGACAAATACCCCGAGATGAGCTTTATTGTCTCCTTCCTTCTTCTTGGGTTACGGCTTATGAACAACAAATGGCTACAACTCAACCTGCTCCTGTTGAACCCCTTCAGTCTACAAATCCGCAGTTCATCACTCACCCCACAGGTGAGGTTGAAATCTGATTTCCTCCTCCACAACCATTACCTTCCCCTTTTCCTACTCAGTTTACAGGAATGATTCAAGAAAAAATTCCTGTCAAATCTTTTGATGCTCAAGGAAATCCTGTGTACTATTTCTCTGATCCTATCACTGGTCATAAGTATTCTGACCTTTGTGATTGTGATGATTGTCTCCAAGACTCTGATGATGAACCTTATTCTTCCCGTCTTCGAAGAAAGTCTTCCCAGATAATTCTTAGGGACCGATATGAGTCCGGAGACCCTACTGTTGGACCTTTGAGTACTGAAGCCCGTTATCCTTTTATGGTAAAATACGGTGCTCCTCTTCTGGAACCTCCTTTTGTTCCTTCTCCTCCTCCAGTTTGTAAACTGGCCCCACCTATTCATACACCTTCTCCCATAGTCCCTCCTTGTTGCATGTATACTCCAGGATCTTCTTCTTCTGCTCCCTTGCAGAATTTTCCTGGTCCTGCTGATTATGGTCCTGATTCTCATGGTGTAAGACATGTATGGAAAGTCAAATCCCCTGTTTTACCCTCTGATACCATTCTTTTCTCTCAGGGTGTAAAACCAACCGGGCTCTGCCCAACTCTTCATTCAGTTTTGGCAGACTTCCTCTCTCGCCCTACCTCTACCTTTTCTGTAATCCCAATTCTTTACCCTATAACACCAGGTGCCTCTACCTCCTCTTCCTCCCAACCTCAGCCTCAACCCAGTCATAATCTTTGCTGTGCTATACCTCCACACCTTCCCCCTGAAATCCTTCATACCTTGACCTATAAAGCAGTCCTTACTTACAGTAAGCATACCGTTATTCAGCTCTTAGAAATTGCCCTTCGACAAGAAGGTCTCTTTCTTGCTGGTTCTTCTTTTCACCAAGATTTTCCCTACCTCACCATCTTTACCTTTAACTCTTTCCATGACCTACAAGAGTTACCCCCTATTTTTAAATGCATTTTCTAGCATTTATGTACTGCCTACTCCATAGCCATATGTTTTCCCCTTCAGGCCATCCAATCCATATGTATGCGCTGGTGTACTCTGAAAAACTCACATCGTCCTAACCTCCCTCTTCTCCAATTTCTTCAACTTTTTGCTCCTATGGAAACCTGGTTCCACCTGTTCACTTCTCTCCTTCCACAGTCTGATTCTCCTGATCTACCTATGCACTACACTACTATCTTCTTCCATAGACCTCCAGCCATCCTCCAAATAACTGATCCTCCAGATAACCTACACCCTTGCCATTACATTCATTACACCACCGACTATCATGTGTATGGAACAAAGCCCTATGCACTCTTCATCACTAGAAGACAGCATCGATCAGAATGGCGGCAGTTTCTTCATACTATGTGCAGAGTAAATGATATCCAGCCTCATCAGGTTCCAGCCCCCCTTCTTCACACCGTTGATTCAGCTTGGGAACTACATCAGAATGGTCGACTGCCCTGTCCTCGCATCTCTCCTCTAATGGATGCCTATGATGATTGGCTTATTGATAAAGCTGCATTCTACCCATACAGCAACTCCTCTGATCCCGATACTGAGTAGTGTCTTGTATAAAAGTAGTGTATGGCTTGTATGTCTATTGTATGTAGTATGTAGTGGTATGTATGTTGTATGGTATGTATGTTGTATGTCTGTATGCCGACACTTCCGACATACAGCCCCACATCCCATGTGGCGTCCATGTGAGGTGTGTCCCACATGTCTCTTGTATCTTTGGCTATTTAAAGCCTTATGAATGAAGAGTTGGGCAGAGCCCAGTTGGTTTTACACCCTGAGAGAAAAGAGGTGGCCTTGGAGCTGTAGGTGCCACACTAGTGTTCGGGCGAATAGAGGTGGAACCTGAACCACCAACTGGTCTAGGAGGGTAGCCAGATGGCCTATAGGGCTGCCTATACATAGGCCCAGAACTGTATGATCCGCGGTATGCCTTGGAGGAATTTCCCATATCCGGGAATGGATTTGTTCTCTTCCACAGTCCAGGGGTGAGGGACTGTTCACCCTTTTGCTTATCCTCCATGGTCTTGGCCTTCTGCACAATCTGGCCATATTCGGTCAAATCCAATACCTCAAGTACAGACCCAATAGATGCTTTTAGGCCTTTTAGGAACCTTGCTGCCTTCTCTTCAGCTGTCCTCATATGCCTTGGGGCAAAATGGAACAAACTCTTGAATTGTTGTTGGTACTCAAGGACAGTCTTACCTCCTTAAGTTAAGGCCATGAACTCAGTCTCCTTGCGGTCTCTGAAGCTGCGCGGATAATGATTATCCAAGAATAACTCCTTGAACTGCTCCCAAGTGGGTTCTGGATGGGCCACCAACAATATGGGCTTAGAGGCTTGCCACCAAGAATTTACCTCTTTCTTGAGTTGCAACCCAGCACAAATGAGTTTCTGTGCATCCGTGCACTCAAGCACCTCAAATATCTTCTCTAATTCTTGGATCCATTGGTCCGGTTTCAGAGGATCACTCTCCACCTTAGAGAATACAGGTAGTAAGTTCCTCTTGAATGACTCCACTACCCTTGACGTATTACTCGTCGCCGGGAAGTTAGGAGCATAAGCAGGATAGTAGGAGTATGGAGGAGGCATCCCATACTGAGGAACACCGAATGGTGGGATTGGAGGTGTACCTCCCACTTGTGGTCCCTTTCCCGACCCTACAGGCGGGTCCTGTGGAGTGAGTACCTGGGGAGGTTGACCCGGTTGAGACAAGTCCAACTGTTGCTGGATGGCAGTCATAAATGCTTGCTGTTGCTGAAGCATTTGTTGCTGGAAAGCTCGTTGGGACTGCTGGATTATAGTAGCAACATCTCCCGGTGTAATAACCGGTGGAGGGTCTGGGAGTGTAGTCATAGGTGGGTCCCCATGTGCCCCACCCTGACCAAGGGTCTCTGGAGGTGGTGGAGGTGAGGTTTTCCCCACAGAGCGGGACCTCCTGGGATTTTGTGGTCGACCGACTGGACGAGGACCCCACAAGGTACCTCGGGCTTTACTACAACATCTAGTACGTACCATCGTATCCCTATACCTAGAACATATCACACACCATATTGGTTAAACACCGTAGAATTGATTTTGGCACACAAGTATATGCCATCACTTAAGGTATTGTAGTGTATGATAGTCCACAATAAATCGTAACTTAATTTCCAAGATACAGGGCCAATGCCCCTACAGGTGTGTTAATGGTCCCATTTGACCACAAAACATTAATAGAGGAACAATATCAATGATAAGAAGCAATATATTTATGCTAGGAGGAGGAAAGGGGAAAAAAATTTTCAAAATTTCCCCATTTTCACAACCGGTGGGCTGCACCGACGGGTAGGGGCCCGCCGGTCTAGTCCGCCGGTCCTAGTGCCTCAAATCAGCGGGTGGCACTGGCGGGTGGCACCGGCGGGTAGGGGCCCGCCGGTCATACCCGCCGGTCCTGCCCGTGTAAAAACACGAACAGGGCCCTACAGACCCTATTCTGTCTTGTCTCTTTCCCCAACTCCTTTCTCTTTCTTCCTCTCTTCCTTAGGCGATCTTGGAGGTCTCCTCAGTGCTTCTACTCGCGAGTCTACTCATCAACTCGGCGCCTTTGAAGAAGGTTTAACTCTCCCTTTTCCTCAAGTAAGTTCTTCTTCTCTTTTCTCAGAATTTCCCTTTTCGGGGTAAAATGCATGTGTAGGCTTCACTTTAGGTTGTCTTTCCATATTTTTCTCCATAGAATAGCATTTCCATCTGATTGTGATGCTTCTACTGTGGTCATTTGTATTTTATTAGGATTTTATCCCTTCATTTGGAGAAAACCCCAAATCGTGCCCTAGGTTTCCAAATTTGGGGATTTCTTCAATTCTCACTCCTTTTCTCCAATTGATAAACTCCTTTGTGATGCATTTCATTTGATTTGTGCTAGATATGCTTTAGATTTCATGAATCATCCATTATGCTTGGAATCCCCATGTATTTCCATGAAAATCCCTCTTTTTGTATTGGTTTCCTTGATTTTCATCCTATACTTGTATTCATGGAACTCCCTAGTCTATTTGGGGACATTTTTGTACTTACATAATCCCGCTACCATGCCATTTCGTTCTAGACCTAGGGTTTCAAGCTTTTACTCCATTGTGAATGAGTTTGTGCATTGCAATTGAATCCTCTCATGTTAATATGCTCTTTGCTGTCATTTTACTGTTTTGGCATGTTTCCCCTCTTTGTCACCTACCGTGCATCATATCCATTAGCTCTCTATCATTTCTAGCTCGTCGTGGTTTTCATTTTTTTTTTGAATTTGGGTTTTTGGGCTTCCCTTTTTCTGCTGTCATTTTCTTTTCTTTACTTACCCCACTTTCTTTTTCTTCTTGCCAAGATGTCATCTCGCACCGGCAAAGGACCATCTTCCTCTGGCGTACAATGTAAGACCACCGCTACTAAGCGAAAGAGTGCAGAGAGCAGCTCTTCAGCTCCTCGCACAGGGAGACCCGGACCTGCCCGGTCTGTCCCTATAGACTATGATGAGGAGCACTTCCTTAGTGCAGAGGCAGCAGCCAACTGGCCTATCTTCCTGAAGAGGTCAGTGATGATGGAGAAGACCGTGGTAGTCGATGACTTCCACAAGGCTCGGCTTCAAGAGAGGTTCTCAGCATTGGACTGGGATTCTATCCTTCACTTAGACCGACCATGCTACGAGCAGCTAGTCCGTCGATTCTACTGCAACTTGGAGGTGTCTTATCCATACGGGGAGTTCACCATAAGCAACTTGGTGAAGGGGGTAGACATCCAGTTGACGGTGGGTACCTTGGCCAGCCTCCCAGGAGTAAGCCTCTGGGACCGTTCATGAGCCTGGCGACGCCGGACTTCATCTACGAGACTATCTGCGGCAGCAGTACCCGTCCAGAGTCCGAGACGTCCTTCTATCCCGAGGTTCGTCTATTTGCTCGGTTGGTCCAGTTCAACCTGCTTCCCAGAGGAGGTCAATGGAACCAGGTGGGTTTCATGGTGGCTTTCATCGTGTTCTGCATTTACACGGCCGCAGAGGGAGGCGGCGAGCACTTGTGCCTCCCCTACATCATTCTCAGGACGATGGAGCACCACACTTCCCACCCTGAGGATGGAGGATTCCCCTATGGCAGGATCCTCACTGGGATCTTCGAGTTCTTCGGGGTGGACTTGAGCGGTGAGGAGGGGAAGACTCCGGCTGATAGGTTTGACCGGAGTAACCTCCTGAGGATGGGTCTCCACACCCTCATGGATTCACCTTCGAGAGCAGGAGCTCAGAGAGGTAGGGGTAAGAGGGCTGCCCCTATGGAGGATGTCCTCATGGAGGAGGAGTCCAGTGAGGAGGATGAGGACTACGTTCCTCAGGACGAGGAGGAGGATGATCTGGTGGGTGACGGCATCCCTGAGGAGGCACCTCAGGAGTCGAGAGGTCCTGGTCCCAGTTCCTCTAGAGCTACAGCCCCACCACATAGAGCCCCACCACCTGGGAGTGGTGCCTACGACTTCGAGGGCATGATGTCCTCCATGCGGGCCTTGCAGGATGGCCAGGTTCAGCTACTGAGACGGCTGGACGAGATTGTCTCCAGGGAGGAACGCATCCTGGAGAGGCAGGCTACCTTGGAGAACTCCTTTCTCCAGCTAAGCCAGGACTTGAGCACCATGGCTAACGCCATGTCTGTCGACTTTGGCCGACTACGGAGGGTAGTACGGCTGGTGAACGCGAGGTTCGATTATTACGATCACCGCTTCGACGTCAACTCCAGGCCTCCAGCGAACGTGGTGATCATCGATGATGACGACGATGACCAGTGAGGGCTTAGCTTGCCCACACCAGCTGTTTATCCATTTTCTCTTTTTATAGACCTTATTGTATACTCCATTTATTCTCATTCCTTGTATTTGTACTGTAACTGGAATCATTTGTGGAATAATATATTTTGATAGTGATCATTTTGTGGTGGAATCAGATGTTGAACCCTTGCGTAGTTTAGTTGTGTATTTTGCTACTTGATCATTGTTATATCATTTTATCTGTTGTTTATCAGGTGTTTGTGTGTAAAATTTTTGGAAATCCCATTTTACGCAGTTATGCTGCCGAAATTTCGTCAAACTAGTACTCTATAGGTTATAACATCACTTTAATTACCTTTTATCTACACTCACGTATGCCATGAATGCAATCCCTAAATGCAACTCTTTTTATACTTTCTTTCTTTGGTTTTTAATTCCTTAAAGCTTTTACATTAACCCAACCCCATTTCCCTATTGTAGAGTCTACGGGATTCTAATGGTATGCTGTTAGTGGAGCAGAGCATCACGCTCTGATACCACCGTTTGTCACACCCCCGTTCTCACAGAACCGAGCCAGTGACCGGGTTAACACCGGTTAACCCAAATCTGCCAGGATCATCAGATACTATATTCCACCACAGCATACACACAACTAATATAAACTCGTCAGATCAGCGGAAGACTAAGTTTTACCTGTGAATAATCCCATAATACTTGATACCCGAATTGTGATACAATAATTATATACATGTGGGCCCGAAGGCATGATATTTACACAATAAAAATAAGATTCAAATATCAAGTACATAAGGGAATCCACCAAAACCATCAGAGTACACAGCTCGGCTCGGTATCAAGGCTGGAGCTCAGCTCGGCATCAAGGGTCGTGCCCAGCTCGGCATCATATAGAAGTTGAGTCCAGCTCGGCATCACATAGTAGAGATCAGCTCGGCCTCAGAAGTGGAGCTCAGCACGGCCTCAAAGGTGGAGCTCAGCTCGGCCTCAGATCTGCTGTCCCGCAGCACAGCTCTCGCACGAGCAGCCAGTGTCGTGTTCTAACTCCTCAGGGGTCCACCAGTCCTTTTCAGGAAACTCGACTGTGGGACCCATCCCATGCTCCTCAGATGTATAACCTGCAAAATCATCTAAAAAGGGGTGTACACGTGGGATGAGCTCACTAGCTCAATAAGTGGTAAGATGGACCACACAGCAGTCCACACATCAAAACACATCATATGCACTACATGCCATGCCATACATTTTAAATCACATTCATATAAGCAACATTACTAAGTCCTTGGTTTTAGTGCTACTACAGCCACAGTGCGCGTATACCCCGAGTACGAGCCGAGAACTCCATCCTGCGATACGCCCATAGGACTATCGGAGAAGGCCCACCGTGAGTACTCGAAAAAGTAAAGACAATGTCATCCACCGGCTCTCAACAGAAATGTAAATGACTGAAAATAAAGGTGTTGACTCCAACAATTTAAAAGCAGTACGATTGGCCCTCTTGAATGTACCACCGGGGTTGCCGACTGTCCTACATGACTCGTCGGGCGTTATATCTAACCGCCACAGTGACCCGACACCCGCGACCACTGCTTCCCCCCAAATGATAACCCAACACCTTAACCCCTATTGGGAAGGGTCGTAGCACAGGATGGTGAAAATCCTAATACCGCATGCTCCTATATGACAATAGTACGATTGTATAGTGCCTCCGTGTCCCATTCCACGGGCCACCAATGCACTCGTTTCCAAGCCGACTATGGCATCTAGTCTATCAATGCATCATGCATCATGATGTCCACATTCAACATAAAAACATCTCATTTAATTGGCATTTAGAAAGTAAACATAGCACATATGCACATCAATGTGTAGAATGACTAATCTATATAGCATATTCATGATGACATGACTAGATTAGATATAGTTATATGAATGCCAAACAAATGCCTTGAAACAAGGCCAAACGTCCTCTCCCCACTTACCTGTAGCGTACAAGGATTTCCGTTCGGTACGGGTGAGATCCGGTGCGAATCGGGTAGGATTTGGTGAACCTAACATAATTGAGCGGGGGTTAGTACTTCACCATTTGGAATCAAAATCAATACGATCCGATAATAAAATCATGTTTAGAATGTTAAAAGAAGGTCACAGGTCCGATTTGGGTTCGATCGGACATAAGGATCACCTTCGGGGCCACACGGGTGGGTCAGACAGGTGGGTAGTCTGGCCCACCGGTTCTACCCATCAGTCTGGATCGGCGGGTAGGGGCCTGCCGGTAGGGCCCGCCGATTCCACCCGCCGGTTGTGCCAGGGGCCCCTGTTAGGACCGACGGGTAGGATGGCCGCCGGTTGGGCCCGCCAGTTGTGCCCAAAGGCCCCCCTGCCCTCTCAGGTGGGTGCCCACAGGCGGGTAGGGGCCCCACCGGTTGCACCAACCGATCTTGGCGGGAAAAACCCTATTTGTTCCCAACTTCCTCCATTCTTTGGGGATTCAAATGGGGCTTTTCCCCACCCATTCTTCACACCTTCAAGGTCCTATAGGATGGTTCTAACCTATATCTAGGTTAGATTCAAGGGATGGGAACCATCTTACCTTCTTTGCTCAAGAACAACCTCAAACCCTCCAAATCACTTCAAACCCACAATGCTTCTCCCACCTTGTCAATACCTCTTCAAATCCTTCAAGATCAACACATAAATCATCTATTAAACCTTAGATTCATCATTTCAAAGGGGATTTACAAGATCTCAAGAAACCCTACTCGAATCAAGGGTTTAAGCTTGGGTATGGTAAATGTTCAAAGAACTCGACTTTGCTTACCTCCAAATGTAGATCTAGAGTTGAAGATCACTCTTCCGGTGCCGGAATGGGAAGATCAAGCTTCGGCGCCGCTGAAATCCTTCTCTTCTTCCTCTTCCTTCTCTTCCCTTCTTCTTCCCTTTCTTTTCTCTCTCCTCTTTACTATCCTCACCAACGTACGGGTGTCATAAATGGAAAGAAAAGAAAATCATAAAGCTATATATATAATTCCTAAATAAGTGAACAGTGCACATGGATGGGTCACTCAGGTGGGTGGGTGCACCCACCTGTCCGCCCACCTGAGGGCCAAAACTTGGGATTTTGACCGGGTTCGGGCCTCGGCACGAACCCCACCCCCGACATACGATGTAGCATACGTATATACCTTAAAATATGGCTATAATACTTGCTTTATCAGTACATGGCCTTATGGTAGGTGCATGTACACGGCTTGGGCACTCCCGTCTCTTCTGGCACTGGCTCGGACTTGTCGGGCCAGCCGGTGTTTAAGGTCACCCTTGCCATCATAGCCCATAAGGAACCCGCTCTAACTCCCTCTGGTTCGGTTCCTGCACGGTTAAACCGGTTCAACTGCGAAATCATACCGGGTTTAAAAAGTAGGGTATTACAATTAAACTCCATATAGTTAGATTATGACTAAAATTCTAGATTTTCTTTCTTAAACAGAATCTATTCATTCCCTTTCCAATTTCTGAAAAAATTCTCTTGCTACAGATTAATATAGGTGAGTAATGTGACTTACCTTGTAGCTGAATCTTCTAACCAGATCCGAAGAGCAGAAATCTCCTCTCTTCTCATTTTCTCTTCTTCTCCTCCTCTTCTTCTTCTTCTTCTTCTTCTTCTTCTTCTTCTTCTTCTTCTTCTTCTTCTTTCTTCCTCTTGCTGTCCAAATGAGTGTAAAGTGAGAAGAGTGGTCGGTGGTGGCTCTCTTATAGCCCCACTAACCACAATTATTTATATAATATGATATATTATATATACATTTACATATATACATATAAATATATAATGCTTATACATATAAAGTGTATTGTATGTGTACATATATACATAATTACATAATTATGACTAATTGTGTTTAGAAATTAAATTAACTTATGATTTACTAATTAACTCACTTATCCATGTCAAATCCATTGGAATAGATCCACATGTATAGTTTCCAAGAGAGGAATCCATTTTCAACCAATTCTGGCCATTCTATTCACATGATAGGCTGTCCAAAATCCTTTAGCTGGTTGAGCCAAACTTGCCCTCCCTTTGGGTTTGTTGTATTCTCTATCACTTCTAATCTATTTTAAGGATTAATAATTACCAGTTGGCCTACTTTGCTTGCTGACTCTTCCAACACTGTTGGCAAGAGGCACAGGTACATGTTGGGTCATCCTTCCCTTCTTGACATTCCACTGCTACCAGCCAAGCTTGTGATGGCTTCTCCAATCTGCTACTCTTGCCTGTTCACAGTCATTGTAAAGAAGTGAGATTTAGAGTATTACATCAAAGGACACAAAGACCCCCAAGGTTGTCCTAAAGACAAACTCAGGGACCAAAAATCTACAAGACCACTTGGGTCCCAATAGGAACATTTGACACTAACAGTGACGGACCCATGCGATTATGGGGACAAATGCATAATCGAATTTCTATACTAGGTAATGCTTGAAGAATAAGATAGAACCTGAATGGGTTATTGATAGTGGATGTTCTAAACACATGAGATCTAACAAGAAGCTGTTCTCAAGCCTACGGGACTACGATGGAGGATGGGTGTCCTTTGGAGATGACAGCAGAGGAAAGATTGCTGGAATTGGAAAAATAAAGCTGGGAGATATTTCTATTTCTAATGTGTATTATGTTAAAAATATGAATTATAGCCTGCTTAGTGTTAGTCAATTATGTGGTATAGGTTATAAACTAGATTTTGACGTTACACTATTATATAAAAGATGCAAACAATGATTTAATATTAAAAAGAACTAGGAAAAACAAAATTTATGTATGAATGCTAGAAGAAACAAGTTCCTTCAATGCTTGTTTGATATCTAACCATAGTAAGTCCTCATTATGACATAAAAGAGTTGGACATGTAAATGTCAAGCTCATCCAAACCATAGCATCCAAGGATCTTGTTAGAAATCTACCCAAGATAAAGTATGATAAATATAATTTTTGTGATGCTTGTTAGAAGGGCAAACAAACCAAAGTGTCACATAAGCCGAAGAACATCGTTTCTTCATCAAGACCTTTGGAACTACTACACTTGGATTTGTTTGGCCCTATCAATGTATCTAATATAAATGATAAATCTTATATATTTGTGATTGTAAATGATTATTGTAGATATACATCGATTATTTTTCTAAAACATAAAAATGATGTCTTTGATGAGTTTGTAACCTTATACAAAAGATTACAAAATCAAAAGGGTTATGCAATAACCTCTATAAGGAGTGATCATGGAGGAGAGTTTGACAATATAAATCAGTCTAATTTATATTGCAATAGGTATGACATAGACTATAAATTCTCCGCTCCTAGAACACCTCAATATAATAGGGTTGTTGAAAGGAAAAACCGATCACTATAAGAAACTGCTAGGACAATGCTCAATGAGTATTCCTTATCAAAATATTTTTGGGTTGAAGCTATAAATACATACAGCTTGTTATGTGCTAAACAGAATTATTCTTAGATCCATGCTTTCCAAAAACCTTTATGATCTGTACTTTGAAAAACCACATAAGGTAGATTACTTTAGGGTATTTGGTTGCAAGTGTTTCATTTTACACACTAAAGACCATTATGCAAAGTTTGATGCCAAATCTGATGAAAGAATATTTTTAGGGTATTCCCTCAACAGTAAAGCATATAGGCTCTTTAATGGTAAAGGAATCCATGAATGTTAGATTTGATGAATCTCTACCCAAAGACATGTATAAACCTTTAGTGGATGATGATGATATTGTTCTTGATAAAATAAAAAATAAAGTGAATGACATAACGCTTGAAAAACCTCAAGAAAAGGACAAAATGAAAAAGCAGTTGAAGAGGAAGAAACCTTACCTAAGGAAATTATTCATCATAGGAATCATCCCTAGAAAATATAATAGGAGATCTGAATGAAGGAATTCAAACCAGATCCAAGACTCTTGAGATTTGCAATCATACGGCATTTATCTCAAAAATTGAACCTAGAAGAAGCCTTAAAGGACAATGATTGGATTGTGGCTATGCAAGAAGAACTTCATCAGTTTGAGAGATATAAGGTTTGGGAACTTGTCCCAAAACTTGACCACTACACCATTATTGGTGTCAAGTGGGTCTTTCGAAAAAAATTGGATGAAGATGGAAACATTGTAAGAAACAAAGTTAGACTAGTAGTCAAAGGATATAATCAGTAGGAGGGCATAGACTATGATGAAACATATGCTCTTGTTGTTAGATTAAAATCCATTAGAATGCTACAAGCATTTGCATGCCATAAGAACTTCAAATTATACCAAATGGATGTAAAGAGCACCTTCTTAAATGGTTTCATTCAAGAAGAGGTGTATGTGGCTCAACCCCCTGGTTTTGAAAACCCAAAGTTTCCAAACCATGTCTTTAAGCTTAAGAAAGCCCTCTATGGACTCAAACAAGCTCCAAGGGGGAAGATTGATACTACACTATTTGTGAGAGACTGAGTACTTTCCTAATTGAAAGTGGCTTCTCAAGGGGGAAGATTGATACTACACTATTTTTGAAAAATAAGAAGAATGATATACTCATAGTACAAATTTATGTGGATGACATTATATTTGGATCCACTAATGAAAACAAGTGTATTGACTTTGGTAAAAAGATGAGCAATGAGTTTGAAATGAGTATGAGGGGAGAATTAAATTTTTTTTCCTAGGACTTTAGATAAAACAAACTGAAAATGGAATCTTCATACGTCAAAGCAAATACACTAAGGAACTCCTAAAGAAATTTGACATTAATAGTAAAAAATCCTCAGACACACCTATGAACACTTAAAACTCACTAAGAATGAAAACAAAATTTCAGAGGATGTAACTAGATATAGAGGCACAATGGGGAGCCTACTATATCTAACGGCTAGTAGACCAGATATTATGTTTAGTGTATGCACATGTTCCTGATTTCAAGCCAATCCTAAGAAATCACACCTCACAGTTGTTAAAAGAATTTTCAAAAATTTGAAAAGCACGTGTGATGTAGGATTATGGTATCCTAAAAACCAACTTTTTGACTTAGTCAGTTTCTCAGATGCTGACTTTTCTGGCTGCCATACTGACAGAAAAAGTACCAGCGGTACCTGTCATTTTCTTTGCTCATGTCTTGTTTCTTGGTTTAGCACGAAACAAAATTTTGTGGCATTATCCACCACCAAAGCCAAATATGTCACGGCATGTAGGTTTTGTTCCCAAATCCTTTAGATGAAGCAAGCACTTCAAGACCATGGAGTAAAGTTCGAATCATGTCAAAAATGTGCGACAATATCAATGCCATAAACTTGAGTAAAAATCCAATCTTACACTCAAGGGCTAAGGACGTTGACATTTGTCATCACTTCCTATGAACTACTATTCAAAACGGTGGTGTCTCCCTCGAGTACATCAAAACTGAAAATCAACTTGCAGATATCTTCACCACACCCCAAAGTGAAGAGTGGTTTTGCTCTTTAAGAAAAAGAGCTCGGGGTTTGCAACCCATTTGGATGAAGTGGAAACATATTCAACACCCAAAAACCATGTTCAAATCCCACCTCCATGAATACCAAAATCCATCTCTAAAACCAATTTTTTTGTGATTTTCTAGTGTTTTCTAAAGCAGCAGGTCAACCGTGCCTGACCACTGGTCGATCGCCCACCCACACTAAGAGGACCCTCCTGTCGACCACCACTTCACAGCTGGTCGACCGCCAGAGTTTGAAGCTCCAGCCGGTTGAGCGGCGCCGTTGGGTGTTATGAAAATGGGCTCTTTAAAACATGATTTATGCCCCTCTTTGCCTCATTTTAAAATCCCCAACTCCCCTAAAACCCTATTGCGACTTTTCTCTTGGAAAATCGTAACCAAAACTCCATCTAATATCTTGATTTCTCAATCCCAAATCCATTTCATCTCAAAATCTCTCAACTTCCTCAATCTATTTTCACTTTTTCCCTCATAGCATCTCAAAGACCAACCAAAGGTATGAAGTCTGTCACCAACAAAGGAATGAGGAAGGCCTTTAGCTCCTCAAATGAAGACAAGTGGTTTTTGTCTTCCATGGCTCGAGAGTGTTAGGAGATGTACATGCCTCGCCAAATCGAATAGTAGGCACATCAACACTGTTTCTCTCACTAGCATTTTAATGCCCTAGGTTGGGGAAAAATCATCAAATTGGATACCAAGTGCTACTCCCATCTCGTGAGAATGTTCTATTGCAATCTCACAGTGACCGGAATGGAAGAGGCTTTGAAGCTTCACACATATGTGAAGGGGGTTCACACTGAGTTGGATATCTAGACCTTAGGAGATATCCTTGATATTTCTGAGGATGGGGCTCTAAAATTTTACCACCCAAAGACCATCACTGATGAGTTCATGGATGTGGACACTGTGTAACTCCTTTTTTTTTTGCTAAAAGATGATATTATTAAAAGATATGGAAAAGAAAGAACTTAATACATGGAAAAAGGACCAAAAGCTCGTTCTCCAAACCCCCCACCTTTGGCGTTGCCTTCAGTAGTGAGAAGGAGAGTTGCACTAACAAAACCTATAATTGGGTCTACTAATAGCATCTCTGCTAAGGAGCTCCACAATATGACTAAGGAAGATAACATTTGATCTTGAGACTCCAGTCTTGGCCGCATCTCTAGCTAAGAAGTCCGCAATGGTATTTTCCTCTTTGAAGTTGTGGACACTGTATACTCTAGAATCATGAAGAACTATGAGAATACACAGAAAATTAAAGCCAAAGAACTCACTAATTTAGGAAGGATTGTCCACCTTATCATCCAGTACAACATGTGATACCCTACTTTCTAAACCCAGTCTAATTACCCAGTTGGTCCAGTTCGGTATTGCAGGACCTGAACCTGAGCGAGCCGAGGTGGGTACCTTATGGAACATGATGGCAAGGGTGACTCTGAACTCGGGTTGGCCAGATGAGTTGGAGTCGGTGCCCAAGCCATGCATGTGCATGTACCACCGGGCCATGTACGGATAATAAGGTACGTAGCTGTATTTTTTATTAAGTACGTGTGTTGATCTATTACCGAGAGAGAAATATGTGTCGGGGCCGAGCCCTATCAAAAATCCAATGTTTAGGCTAAGTTTTGGCCGACTGGTGGGTGGTCATAGGTGGGTCAGACCCACCAATGTGACCTACCACTCTGATCTTTAGATATTTTGACCCCACTATAAATAGCATTTATTACCTTTCTTTCCCCACATTTATTATTTTACACTGTGGGTGAGAAAAGTAAAGAAGAGAGAGAAAAGAAGGAGAGAGAAGGGAAGAAGAAGGAAGAAATGGGGGAGAAAATGCTCGTTGTGTGTCACCGAGGTTGAATCTTTCAATTTTGACGTCAGATTAATGATCCTCATCTCAAGATCTACAATTTGAGGTGAGTAAAGTCCATATTCCTTAAACCCTTATGAAACCCTAAGTGAAACCCTTCGATTTGGGTAGAAATCCCTTGGATCTTGTTATTATCTCTTGAGAATGCAAATCTAAAGTTTAATAAAGGTCATACATGTTGTTTATGAAGGATTTAGAGGAAGACTTGCAAGATTTGTGAAGCATTTGTTGATCTCTTGAGCTAAAGAGAAGGATTTGAGGTTTTGAAGTGTTCTTGAGCAAAGAGGTAAAACCCAAGCTTAAAACTTTGGATTGACCTTAGATCTAGGTTGGACTCATGATTTGGGGCCTTAGATTTGTGGAAAATGCGGTCGAATCAACCCATGGTGGTTTTCCCAAGGTGGGATGAAGAATAGGAGAGAACAGTAAAATCTCGGTTCTTATTGGTGGGTGCCTGGGAATGGTTGGACCCACCAATCCAGTGCCCTTTTGTCCTAGGTGGACTGCTGGCTTGATCGGCAAGTAAGACCGGTGGGTGACCTGGCCCACCGATCTTGGCCAATCGATCCAACCAGGGCTCCTGGCTCAACAGGCAAGCAAGACAGGTGGGCAACCTGGCCCGTCGATCCAGGCAGGGTTCTTGGGTCAAGTGGAGAGCGAGGACTAGTGGCTGCCTTGCTTGTTGGTTGACCCACCAATCCAACCTTTTGGGTTTCGAATGGGGCTAAATTTATGGGGTAACTTTCTCTTGTGATTCTAAACACATTGGGATCATCATATCTCATTAGTTATGAGCGTAAAGTGGAGATATACTAAACCCCACTCTTTTTATGATAGGTTGTATAAGAAATTCGCGTCATCGCACACTAGATCTTCCTCATACCAAAGGTGATCTTCGTACATGACTCAGTAAGTGGGAAGAGGACTTTGCATCATATTATTTTGGTTGTAGACTAGCCATGTCATCATATCATTATTGTGTAGACTAGTCATCCACGAGTGCCATTGCATGCATTGACATGTGCATTATGAAATTTCATTATGATTTAATATGCTAATATATTTAATTGTTAAATGCCTACTCTTGCTTGGTGATATGAGATGGACAACTTTAAACTATTGAATATAATGGTTTGCTAGACTAGATGTCATAGTCGGCTTGGACACGAATGCATTGGTGGTTCGTGGAATAGGACGCGATGGCACTATGCAATCGTACTATCTCACATAGGAGTATATGGTTAGGAATGACATATCCCTGTGCTACAACCCTTCCCAGCAGGGGTTTAGGTGTTGGGTATATCACTGGGGGGAAGCCCGAGGTTGTGTACCAACAGTGTCGGTTAGAAGTACACCTGGCTGATCATTAGGACTATCGACAAGTTTGGTGATATAATAAGAGGGTCAATTATACTGCTTTTAAATTAATGCAGGACAAGGCCCATTTTACTTTAATGCAGGGCAAGACCTATTTTACTTCCTAGTACCCATGGCTGGCCTTCTCCAGTAACCCTATGAGTGTATCGCAGGATGTGGTCCAAGGCTCATACCCAGAGCTTACGCGCACTGTGGTTGCGAGTAGCACATGACCTATGACTTAGAATTGTTGTCTAGATGGATTAAGATAATAAAATGAATTGCAAGCAGATAGGTTCATTTATATTGTGCATATTTGTTTGGTCCTTCTTTTCACTTACTGGGCTAGTGAGCTCATCCCACGTGCACACCATTTTTAAACGATCTTACAGGTTATCCAGCCGAAGAGCTAGAGCCAGGACCCACTGTAGAGTTTCCAGTAGAGGACTAGTGGGTCCCTGAAGATCTTGGGCATGGGGCCGAGTGCCCGTGCGAGAGTTTTGTTGTGGGACAGCAACACTGATATCAACCCAGATTTCTTTTTGATTATTTATAATGTTATCCCTTTTCTGCTCTGGATGTTTAAATTGTAATTCTTGTGTATATATCACACCTACGGGCCCACATGTATATGTACTATATAATACAATTTAGGTATCAAGAGTATTGGGGTATTTACAGGTAAATACATATAAGACTTCCGCTGAAATACAAAATCTTCTTGGTTTAGAGTGTTTGCATGTTGTCCTGTGGTTACTGTATCAGATGATCCTGGAAGATTTTGGGTTAATAGGTTTTAACCCGATCACTAGTCCAGTTCTGTATGGAACGGGGTGTGACAAGCGATGGTATCAGAGTGTGATGCTCTACCCACACACATCATACAAGTTAGATCCCATAGAGTCTTATAATAGGACCCTAGGGTTGGGTAAACATAAAATCCTAAAAGGAATAAAATCTGTAATAAGATGAAATAGTCTAAACTCTTGCATTCCATGGCATGCATGGGAGTAAAACTTAGATAGATTAAAAAAAGACTAATTGGTCAATTCCATAAACTAGTAACTCAAAATTTAATGAAATTTTTGGTAGCATATAGCGCTATATTGAATTTCCAAAAAAAAATTTACACAAGTCACCTGATAAACAACATACATAAGCATAATCACAAACTGGGGTGACCCACTGTCACCACTAAACTGCAATAGAATAAGTTAAAACAATTAAAACATCCAAAACTTATAAATATCCATAGAATACTACCAAGTGCGAACCTATAAAAGTGTATTAGAATATACAACCACCAGATATCAAAATCACCATAATCAAATATAGAGGGAGGAATGAAAGATAAAAAAGAAGGAATGTGGAGGAGGATCTACCTCTTCATTGATCTTCCTTGGGCATGGTGGATGAACTTCCTCGCTTAGGCAGTGACTTGCAATGGAATTGGTAGTCAAAAAAGTCTAATCGGTCGTTTATCAGGACCACCTCTCTTTGCACGTGGCAGAAATCAGCGATGATGCCCTTGAAAACTTTATCCAAATCCTCTGTGAGGGTCTGGAAATCAATCTCCATTCTCCCTAGTCTACGTTATATCGCCAACTCCCGGGCAACACTCTCCTCTACCTATCAGAAATCTGATGTTGCCCTTCCTTCAGGGCACCAATACTGTCCATCAACCTCTGAAAGTCAAAAGCCCCACCTGCAAGTGGTGGAGCTCCAAATTGCAGATCCACAGCCCTAGACTCTAAAGGCTCCTCCTTGAGGATCTCATCCTAATCAATCTCCTCCTCATCTGGATGAGGGAAATAATCCTCATCCTCCTCACTCACATACCTGGCCTCCATGTCATCTGGCCCATGCTCATCAGCCTCCTGTGGTGCCCCCATTGGCACTGGCAATCCCAACCTCTTCAAGTTCTCTTTAGTGAACTTGTCCCCTGGGTATTTTCCTTCCTCACTCATCAAATCCACTTGGAAATACTCGAAGACCTTGGTGAGTGATCTTCCATAAGGGAACCCAGAGTCATTAGGATGAGCTGTATGGTACTCCATCGTCTCCATCATAACATAGGCGAGTCAAATACGGGAGGCACCCTCTTCCAAAGCCACAAGAATGCAGTAGGAAAGGTTGGCAGTCATAAAGATTACTTGGTTTCTGTGGCCTGCTTTGGGAAGCAGGTTAAATTGAGCCAAACGGGCAAGCACGCGGGCTTCTGCATTATAAGCAGTCTCGAACAAGGGACACTCCTTGTGCCCACATATGGTCTCAAAGATGTCTTCTTGCATCTCAACACTCAAACCAGGACCCACAACCTTGATTCTTAGAGGATTATAGAAATGGGAACCCTCAGCTAAGTTACCCAGAATTACTGCCAATAGATAGACCATCAGAACAATGTCTACCCCCTTCACCAGGCTGGTGAGGGAGTACTCCCCATTCCTAAAAGAGACCTCCAAATTATAGTAGAAGTGCCATACGAGATCCTCGTGGCATGGGCTATCAGGGTAGAGTAAGGGTTCCCAACCCAAGGCCGTGAATCTCTCCCGACATCTGATAGGCACTAAAGTCGTCGATCATGATAGTCTTCTCCATCATAACTGGCCTTGTAGAGAAGTTGGACCAGGCAACAGCTGCCTCAGTGTTATGGAATAAACCCTCATCGTAGTTCGTAGGGTCAAAGGAAGGGTTCCTAATGAGCTGAGCCTGTGATGAAGAGGAACCAGGGGTAGCACTGCTTCCCTGAGTGGTAGTAGTCTTCCTCCTTTTGGAGGAGGACGTAGTCTCCTTACCCTTTCTAGAAGACATCCTAAAAATACCAAAGAGATGAGTAAGTAAAATGAATAGGGGGAATGAAAGGAATGTGATATGCAATATTTTAAAAAGGGGGGGGTGAGATGAACCCTATGAGAAATGACATGGATAATAAAACCCCGAAATGCAAGGATAAATACCAAAATGCAATGATATTAAAGGAATGAACTTGGAAGGTAATGAAAATTTTGTGATAAGGAAGTGGATGAGTGTGATAACCTACTTAATACCCAAATGCAAATTGAAGGGAAGTGATAAGTACAATGATGGAAATGGTTATAATTGAATCAAAGAAAAGGGATGGAAATCCCTAAACATTTGATTGAAGACAATGGAGATTGTGCATGAGTAAAAGTGGAGACAATCTTAAGAGAAAATTCATGTATCCCCACAATGAAATTATTCAAACTATTTTATGAGTTGTTGATAGAGGATGGACAAAATGATACTTTCATTCATAAGAGAAAAGTGAAGAAATGGAAGAAAACCCCTAAAATTTTCAAAGAATTGATCATAAAAGGGGGTTTTGTATATCAAAGGAGAGGAAACATGTTCACACACAAATGGAAATGGCTACTCTACTAATGGGTGTGTGCAATGAGAGTGAAGAATAACATTTGAAACAAAGAAGGGAAAATGAGAATAAAACCCTAAAATAGAGAAATTGGGGCAAAAGTTTGAGATTTTCTCTATATAATAGGTCAAGCATGACCAATAAGCAATGGAAATCACAAATGAACTACTACATTGTCAAGAAACAAACTTTTCATGGAAAAAAATGGGACAAAAGAAGACATTCTAAGATTCTACCATGAGAGAACACCAAAAACATCCTTCTCAAAGAGAAAAGGGAGAAAGAAAACTTACTTGTGGAATTGAGGAGATGAAATGGAGTTGAAATGGTGAGTCGTTGAGTAGAATCGTGGGTTGAGGCATTGGAACAGACCCTCAAATCACCCTAGTTGAGTTTGGAAAGAAGAAGAAGAGAAAGTGGGAAAATGGGGTTCTAAAGCCCCCTTTTTAAACGGTCTCGGATGAGACCGGCGGGTCCCTGCCTGGCTTTGCTCACGGGTCTTGCCTACCGATTTGGGTTTCAAGGCCCAGAATGGCCTATGGTTGGAATTTTTTGTACTCCATGCCCAGTGGACCCAAGTTAAACACCAATAGAGGTGTTTACCACATAGTTGAGCAACATTGTGTGACCAACCTATGCATTAGTAGTTAAGTAGGGGTGTGTTTGGTTATTTGGTGTGGTATATCAATGTAACCTGTGATATAAAATGCATTTGATTTTGAATATTTATACAAATTTCGTGGCACTCAATCAATGCTTACATTTTGGAATAATCTAGGTACAGAACACCATGGTACACACCAGATCCGGTGGTCGTGCTCGTGGTACCCATGGTCTAAAGTATCTCCGGTACCGATACGATATCCTTCGATACGTATCTTAAATTTAGTCGACCGATATGATACATGAAATTTCTAAAATCCTTTCGTATCGATATATATCCTACGATACATACCAATATGCACTGATACATCACCGATACACACCGATACAATATGATACGCACCGATACATCACCGATACTCTATGGAAAATATAAAATCAAGGTGAAATGTACGTTTCGGTATGTATCAATTGATACATATCGGTGAGTATCAATATGTATCGATCGGTACATATCGATGAGTATCGATACGTATCGGTATGTACAGATTCAATGCACTACGATCATATAATGGCCAAGATGGGTAATTTTTCAGAAAAACACGATTTTTTTAGGCGTTTTTGTTCCAAAGTTGCTGCCAGCCACATTTCTCTCTAACCAAAGTGGAAACAAGGTTGGGAACAAGTATTTTACATTTATGGGACAACTACAAACCTTGAATTCTTAGTGTGATACTCTCAATTTAGTGTTTATATATAATACATGTTAACAATAGATCCTTTTAACAATTTTTTTATGCAAGTGTTTAAAAAAGTGTTTCCTATACATTTATGTGTGTATCTTTAGCATATCTTAGTGTATCTCTGATACAACACGATACCCTCCGATACGTATCTTAATTTTAGCCAATCGATACGATGATCGATACCGATACTTTAATCCTTGGTGGTACTTTGAGTGGTCAACCACCCATTTCCCGTGGTCGTCGACCCGTGGGGCAATCCTCACATTCACCACCACAAGTGGATCATGATCTGGAGGAAGTTCAGGGTAACCCACCCATGAACAAAATCCTGGGTCCCCCACATGTCATCACTCCTGGTGATGTGGTGACCCTTATACAACAGTCGCAAAGGGCTTTTCAGCAGTAGTTTCTTCAGCAGCAACAAACCTTCATGGCTGCTATGCAACAATACTTGAACCCTACTCTACAGGGTCAACCTCCTAGAGGGGTTACTCCACAGGACCCTTCAGTGGGATCAAGTGTTGGGGTACAATCAGGAGGAACACCGCCTGGGGTTACACCTTAAAATCAACCAGGAGGTACCCCTCCGATTCCACCATATGGCACTCCACTATTTATGATGCCTTCACCCTATTCATACTATCCACCTTATATCATCTACCAGCCACTACTATGGAAAAGGTGGTGGAATCTTTTAAGAAGTACATGCCACCCATCTTCACCAAGGTGGGTAATGGCCCGTTGGAATTGGATCGGTGGATCCAAGAGTTGGAGAAAGTATTTGATATTGTAGAGTGCACAGAGGAATAGAAGCTTCTCTATGCAGGGTTGCAACTAAGAAATGAAGTTGATTCTTGGTTGAAAGCTTCCAAGCCTATATTGATTGCAACTCACCCAAAGCCTACTTGGGAACAATTCAATGAATTGCTCTTGTCAAATTACTATCCCAAAAGCTTTAGAGACCGTAAGGAAGCAGAGTTTATGGCACTAACTCAAGGAAGCAAAACTATTCTGGAGTATCAGCAACAATTTGAAAGTTTGTTCTATTTTGCTCCTAGCCATATGAGGACGGCTGAGGAAAAAGCCCAGAAATTTTTGAAGGGGCTGAAGACTTCTATTGGTACAATGCTGAAGGTGTTGGACTTAACTAAATATGCAAAGATTGTGCAAAAAGCCAAGATAATGGAAGATAAGCAAAAAGGAGAGCCATCCTTACACCGGGACTGTGGAAGAGGGCAAACCCACATGCTGATTCAAGTGGCCTGAGTAAGAGCTTTCGTGGATCATACTCCTATGGTTCCACCTATAGATAGCCTTACAGGCCGTTGGGTTATCCTCCCTGACTGGCTAATGGGCCGGGCACTACATCATTCCGCCCAAACACTGGTGTGGTGCCTATGGCTCCGAGACCCCCTCGTCCTCCAGTTGCACCAGGAACGGTACAAAGAGCTCCTACTCTGGTTCAATTTCCATTGAACCGATGCTATAATTGTCATTCCTACAGGCACTTTTCCAAGGATTGTCAGTACCCAGCAGTGGCACCGCTTAATCAGCCCCTTGTGCATAGACCTGCATTGACTCAGGGAAACCAGCCTCAGGTAAGGATGTATGCCCTAACAGCTGAAGAGGCTGAAGCCAGTACAGAAGTAGTGGCAGGTATTCTTTAATTAAAAGACCTTGTGATTTAAAATTTGAGTAACCTGTTATACTCATATGCAATGCAATGCTAGGTGTCTTATCTGTATCAGGTATACCTGCATATGTCTTATTCGACTCTAGAGCTTCTCATTCATTTGTGTCTAAAAGATTTGCTAATAAGCTTGATGTGCCATCTAGGACCTTAGAATGCAAGTTAGTGGTTAGCACTCCTATGGACATGGTAGAATGGTTGAAAGAAGTGTGTGGGCTATGTTCAATTGAGATTAATGGGAAGAAACTGGATGCCTAGCTTATCAAATTCAATATGCAAAATTTTGACATCATTCTGGGTATGGATTGGTTGTCGGCCAAGGATTAAAGTATCGGTATCGGTCGCCGTATCGGTTGGCCAAAATTAAGATATGTATCGGAGAGTATCGTATCGTATCGGAGATACACTAAGATACGCTAAAGATACACACAAATGGATAGGAAACATTTTTTTAAACACTTTTGCATAAAGAATTTGCTAAAAAAAAGCTATTGATAACATGTATTATGCATAAACACTAAATTGAGGGTATCGTACTAAGAATTCAAGGTTTGTAGTTGTCCCATAAATGTAAAATCCTTGTTCCCAACCTTGATTTCCACTTTAGTTAGAAAGAAATATGGCTGACAGCAACTTTGGAACAAAAACCCTTCAAAAAATCATGTTTTTCTGAAAAATTACCCGTCATGGCCATTATATGACCATAGCGCACTGTATCGGTACATACCGATACTCACTAATACGTATCAATACTCACCGATACATACCGATATATATCGATACTCACCGATATGTGCCAATATATACTGATACTCACGGATATGTACCAATACATATCGAAACGTACATTTTACCTCAATTTTATAATTTTCATAGTCGTATCAAGGCATATCGTATCGTATCGATGTGTATTGGTGGTGTATTGATGCATGTCGGTATGTATTGTAGGATATATATCGATATGAAAGGATTTTAAAAATTTTATGTATCGTATCAGTGTGTATCGTATCGATCGGCTAAATTTAAGATACGTATCGGTATCGGAGATACTTAAAACCATGTTGTCGGCTCATCAAGCAAATGTGATGTGTTCCAAGAAACAAGTTAAGATGAAGGATGATGAAGGAGTGGAGCTTGTATATCAAGCTGAAAGGTCAGGGTGACCTAGAAAGGCCATCATGTCTGCATTACAGGTGGTGAAGTTATTAGAAGATGGACGTCAGGGCTACCTTGCATCGGTACTAGATGTGGATGCAAAGGTTTACACCATTCGAGGAATTAGAGGTAGTCAAGGAGTTCCTTGATGTCTTCCCAAATGATCTAACTCTTCTTCTGCCTGACAGAGGGCTGGAGTTTTCCGTTGACCTAATTCCTGGAGCTACCCCAATGTCTAAAGCTCCGTATAGAATGGCACTGGTCAAATTAAAAGAGCTACAAGCACAGTTGCAAGATTTGTTGAAAAAGGGATTTATACACCCAAGTGTCTCACCTTGGGGTGAACCAGTCTTATTTGTCAAGAAAAATGATGGTAGTCTACATATGTGCATCGATTACCGGGAACTGAACAAGGTGACCAATAAGAATCGGTATCCATTTCCGAGCATCAAGGACCTATTCGATCAACTGCAAGGTGCTAGGGTGTTTTTAAAGATTGATCTCAGATCGGGTTATTACTAGCTCAAGATAAAGATCAGCGATATACCAAAGATAACTTTTAGAACCCGAAATGGTCATTATGAATTCTTAGTACTGTCTTTTGGGTTACCAATGCACCGGTTGCTTTCATAGATTTAATGAACCGGGTATTTCATGATGACCTCAATAAGTGGGTCATCATTTTTTATTAATGATATCTTGATTTACTCGAATTCATATGAAGAACATGCAAAACACTTGAGGATGGTACTATAGAGATTAAGAGAGCAACTATTATATGCAAAATTCATCAAATGTGAATTTTGGCTCAAGCAAGTAGGATTCCTAGGACATGTGGTGTCTGAGACTAGGATTGAAGTGGACCCAGACAAGGTAAAAGTTGTAGGAAAGTGGGAGGCACCCAAGAATAAAACAGGGATCAGAAGCTTTTTGGGCTTAGCAGGCTACTATCGGCACTTCACCAAAAAAATTTCTCGGATTTCGATGCCAATGAATAAGTTAACCAAAAAGGGTGTAAAGTTTGAGTGGTTAGAAGAATGTGAAAACAGCTTCCAAGAGTTGAAGAAGCGATTAGTGTCAGCTCCTGTATTGACCATTCTAAATGGTACAGGTGGGATGACAATCTATACCAATACATCAGAGATAGGGTTGGGTTGTGTTCTCATGTAATACGGTAAGGTGGTAGCGTATGCATCTAGGCAACTCAAGGAGTATGAGAAGAATTACCCCACTCATAATTTAGAGCTAGCAATAGTCATCTTTGCCTTGAAGATTTGGCATCATTATCTATATGGGGAGAAGTGTGAAATATACAGTGACCACAAGAGGCTTAAATACTTCTTCACCCAACGAGATTTAAATACAAGCCAGAGGAGATGGCTTGAGCTGATGAAGACTATGATTGTGACATTCAGTATCACCCAGGAAAAGCTAATGTGGTGGCTAACGCTCTAAGCCGGAAGGCTTAAACTGTATCACTTTCGTACTTAGCTGTCAGTCAATAATTGATACAGGAGGCGATATTGATGGATGAAATTCTTCTATATCAGGGAGCAACATTGGAGCTTGAACATCAATCAGATGATGTTAAGCAGTTGACTATATCTTTATCAGCCTTGCAGGCACATCCATCCATCAGACCAGAGGTATTAATAAAACAATCTTTGGATCCTGAGCTGTAAAGGATCAGGCTGAAGATTCAAGAGCAGACAATGAATGACCCTGACTTCACAATAGCCAATGACGGGGCATTACTATTTTGGGACAGGTTGTGTGTGCCCGATGACATGGAGATACAAAATAAGATTGTGAAGGAAGCACACAGTTCTGAATACTCACTTCATCCAAGGAGTACAAAGATGTATAAAGATCTTAAACAAAACTATTGGTGGCCAGCAATGAAGACCATTATTGCCTTGTATATAGCAAAATGTCTCATGTCAGAAGGTTAAGGTAAAAAGGCATCGACCATATGGTACTTTGCAGCCACTCCTCGTACTGGAATGGAAGTGGGACAGGATCACCATGGATTTTATCACAGGACTACCCCGTACAACCAAGGGAATGGATGCAATTTCGGTGGTAGTCGATAGGCTTACCAAGACCACTCATTTTATTCCAATCAAGACCAATTACTCCATAGATAAGTTAGCCTAACTTTATATGGATAATATAGTCCGTTTACATGGAGTATCGGTGAGCATTGTGTCAGATAGAGACCCGAGATTCACATCAAGATTCTGAAAAAGTCTTCAACAAGCCTTAGGGACACACATGAATCAGAGTACTGTTTTTATCCACAGACCGATGGGCAATCAGAGCGAACTACACAAATACTGGAAGATACGCTTAGGGCCTGTGCAATGGAGATGTGTGGTAGTTGGGAAGAATACATTCTTCTTATGGAGTTTGCTTGTAATAATAGCTACCAAACCACAATTGGGATGGCTCTGTATGAGGCACAGTATGGCAGGAAGTGCAGGACACCCCTATATTGGGATTAAGTGAATGAAAAATGCTTGGACTAGAAATGATACAAATGACGTGTGACAAGGTAGATGTCATTCGGGAAAGAATTAAAGCAGCCCAGTCGCGCCAAAAGAGCTATGCAGACAACCGCAGGAAAGATATGGAATTCCAAGAAGGGGAGAAGGTGTTCCTCAAAATATCTCCTCTAAAGGGTTGCATAGATTCCACAAGAAGGGCAAGCTAAGTCCGAGGTATATTGGCCCATTTGAAATCTTGGCTCGAGTAGGCTCCGTCGCATATATGTTGGCTCTTCCACCTTCCCTCAGCAATGTTCACAATTCCACATGTCTATGTTGAAGTGGTACATCCATGATCCATCACATGTGCTACTCGTGGAACCAGAATATTTAGAAGCTAATATGATCTACGAAGAGCAGCCCACTGAAATCCTAGACTGAAAAATAAAGACTCTTCACAATCACTCCATCGCTTTTGTGAAAATTCGATGGGCCAATCATTCACTTAAAGAAGCATCTTGAGAGAAAGAGGATGACATCCAAGCCAAGTAACCTCATCTTTTCTGACAGCAAGGTACTACAATTTCGAGCACAAAATTTTAAAAAATGGAGGGGGTAAATGTGATACCCTACTTTCTAAACCCAGTCTAATTACCCGGTTGGTCTAGTTTGGTCTTGCAGGACCTGAACCCAAGCTAGCCAAGGTGGGTACCTTATGGAACATAGTGGCAAGGGTGACTCTGAACTTGGGTTGGCCAGATGAGTTTGAGTCGGTGCCCAAGCCATGCACGTGCACGTATCACCGGACCATTAATGCACAATAAGATACGTAGTCGTATTTTATGTTAAGTATGTGTGTTGATCTATTATCGAGAGCGAAATATGTGTCGGGCCCGAGCCCCACCAAAAATCCAATGTTTAGGCTAAGTTCTGGCTGACTAGTAGGTGGTCATAGGTGGGTCGGACCCACCAGTGTGACCTACTACTCTGATCTTTAGATATTTTGACCCCACTATAAATAGCATTTATTACCTTCCTTTCCAGACATTTATTGTTTTACATGGTGGGTGAGAAAAGTAAAGAAGAGAGAGAAAAGAAGGAGAGAGAAGGGAAGAAGAAGGAAGAACTGGGGGAGCAAATGCTCGTTGTGCGTTGCTAGGGTTGAATCTTTCAATTTCGACGCCGGATTAACGATCCTCATCTCGAGATCTATGATTTGAGGTGAGTAAAGTCCATATTCCTTAAACCCTTATGAAACCCTAAGTGAAACCCTTCGATTTGGGTAGCAATCCCTTGGATCTTGTTATTATCTCTTGAGAATGTGAATCTAAGGTTTAATAAAGGTCCTACATGTTGTTTATGAATGATTTAGAGGAAGACTTGCAAGATTTGTACTCTTGCGTTGGCACTCCTCAACAAAATGGGGTGGCCAAATGCAAGTATCAACACCTCCTAGAGGTTGCTTATGCCCTGCGATTCCAAGCCCATCTCCCCCTTGAGTTTGGGGTGAATGCATCTTAATCGCTGCCTATCCAATCAATCGGTTACCCACCCCCATTCAATCTCCTCATGAGATTATTTTTCACCAGGTCCCATCTTAAGACTATCTTCGAGTCTTTGGGTCACCATGCTACTCTCAAAACCACTCCCTTAGTCTGCAGAAGTTCAATCCCAGCACTAGTCATTGCATTTTTCTCGAGTATCCATTTTCCCAAAAAGGGTATCGAGTCTACGATCCCACTTCCCATCATATTTTTGTGTCTCGGGATGTAACATTTCATCAACACACATTTCCCTTTTCTACTATCCATGATGTCCCTTCCCATTCAGTCATGTCTCTCCCCATCCCTGAGGTCATCCCTACACACTTCTCCCCTCCTCCTCTAGTGCCTGTCCTTCCCATCGTCCCTGATCCTCAACATCCTTCCCCACCTACTCTTTCTCCACTCCCACCCCTACCTCCACCTCCTCTGCGGTGCTCCAACTGTCCCACTTGGTTCCCACTCATCTTAAGGACTATGTTTGTTCTTCAGTTTCCTCACCACACTCCCTCCCCGGCATACCCTTGTCCATAGGTACTATGCCCTACCCTTTTACTGATTTTATTTCTTATCAAAACTTATCCCTTCCCATTTTGTGTTTATTACTGCTTTATCTTCTGATCATGAACCCCGTACCTTCACAGAGCCAATCAAACACCCCCACTGGCATAGTGCCATGAAGGCAGAAATTTATGCCCTGGAACGGAATGACATTTGGTCTTTGCAATCTCTTCCTACATTTAAACGTCCGATAGGGTGCAAATGGGTCTACAAGGTCAAGCATCATGTTGATAGTAGTATCCAGCGCTATAAAACACGCCTTGTCACCAAGGGCTACACGCAGCAGGAGGGTCTCGATTATACTATTATGTTTACCCCGGTTGCCAAGCTTGTCATAGTCTGCAGCCTTCTTTCCATTGCAGCTATTCGTGGTTGGCATCTTCATCAATTGGATGTCAACAATTCCTTCCTTCATGGTGATCTCTATGAGGACATCTACATGTACCTTTCTCCTGACTATTCCAAACAGGGGGAGACTCGATTTTGCAAGCTCCAAAAATCATTGTATGGTCTTAAACAAACATCCTGTAATTGGTTTGCAGCCTTGACTCGCTCCCTTTTGGATGCTAGTTTCAAACAATCATTCGTTGACTACTATTTATTTGTTCAATCTAATCGAGTTCATACACCATTGTTTTCATTTGAAGGAGTTGGGCAAACTCAAATACTTCCTTGGCATAGAGGTTTCCCGTGGCCCCACAGAAATCTTTTTTTATCAACGCAAGTACACCATGGACATTCTCTCTGAGTTTGGTGTGCTTGCCTCGAAACCTGTGGCATTTCCCATGGAGCAGAACCTTAAATTGGATCCTGATACTAGCCTTGCACTAAGTGACCCATCGGTATATTGGCGTCTTATTAGTCGATTAAGTTATCTCACCATCACCCACACTGATATATCCTATATTGTCACTACATTAAGCCAATTTATGCAACAACCACGGAAACCCCACTTGGATGCCATAATGCGTGTTTTACGGTATCTCAAGTCCTCTCCTGGTGCCAATATTATCTTCTCTACATAGATTTCCCTTCACTTGACGGCATTTTTAGACTCTGACTGGGCTGATTGCCCCACTTCTCGTTGTTCCATCACCAGTTATGTCACGTTTCTAGGTTATAGCCCCCTCTCCTAGAAGTCTAAGAAGCAGCCAATGGTAACTCTATCCTCAGCCGAGGCTGAATACCTCTCCATGGCAGCTGCCACATGTGAGCTCATTTGGCTACGCCACCGACTTACTGCTCTCGGCGTCGTACACCCACAACCTATGCGTCTTTACTGTGATAGCCGAGCTGCTTTACATATTGTTGCTAACCCTATTTTTCACGAGTGTACCAAACACATTGACATTGATTGTCATATTGTTCACAAACGCCTTCAATCTGGTTGCATTTCCACGATGCACATTCCATCACGATTTTAGCTGGCTAATTTGCTCACTAAACCCCTGAGGCGTGATAATTTTCAATTTCTCATTTCCAAATTGGGCGTTTCTGCCATACACTCTCCAACTTGAGGGGGAGTATTACACGGGTTTAATGGGTGGAATCCCCTGGCTCCAACTCTCATCCCTTTCTAGCTCGTCTCCTATATATACTTGCATATATCTCTATCACTCTTCCCTTATCAGTTTATCAATATTATCTCTTGTAATCCCTTTCCTTTCTTATCCCTTAATCAATGGGATCTCCTGATGTAATTCTATATATAACTATGTTCATATACCATGAATAATACAACTTGAATTCCACTCATTTTTCTTATTTAACTTCAACTGCATAAACCTGCTAGTCATTCCCTTTCACAATGCTAAGCGATTGTCTCTTCCACACTTTTCACTAGTTCCCTTGGAGGGACCTTTGTGCTTGATCATGTGTTATCCTCTTGTTTTCCCATTCAAACATGCAAGGATGCTGCTTCCATTTCTCCACCTTTACAGTGGCTCAGCTTTATCAAACGGAACTCGTTGACTACCATTTACTCTTTCATTCGTTTTTCCACCATTGTCTTTGCTCCACACCTACACCTATCACCATATTTACTCTCCCAGTACAACCTTTTCTCCCTTTGCAAATTGTTGCCATAACACCTTCATAACATCTCACTGTTGGATTTATGGGCTAAATTAATTATTCGGGTTGATTAAATGGGTGAGAGTCAAATTGCATGAAGCGGTTCGGTCCACTCTCAAGGTTAGGGATATGCTGACTCAACCCATTGTGGTTTAGGGTATTGAGTGCAGGATAATATTATAAATACTAGTTTTTGGGTCTTTATAGCCATTATTCACTCTTCCCCACTTTACCACTAAAGTGGGAGAACCAATGAGGTCTAAGGGGCTATAGAAGATCCATAGCCAAGCCAAGAGACCGAAAGTGGGAATGACCAATATCAATCTTCTTCAACATACTTGGTGAAAGGTATAATTAGATCCTCTATAATTTTATTAGATTCGTGTTCTTGTTTCTCTCTGTGGTTTCTTCAATCGGGGTTTTGGATTTTTACCCATAGTCAGACCTAACAAGTGGTATCAGAGCAGACTACATGGGACAAGAATCAATTGAATTTTTCTTGTACATGAGGATTTTGATTATTACTTAAAACCTGATTTGTTTTATAAAAAAAATCATGAAAATCGTAATTTTACCATCACTTAAAGATCTTGTATGGGAAAACCTTCTTCACGAAAGTTGTAGATCACGAGAAGACGATCGTGGCGGTATATCACAAGTCACCAGAAACCTCCGGACGATTCGGGACACACCACCGAAAAAAGGTTGCCGGAGGAGAGAGAAAAAAAAACAATTGTTGTGGCGGCGGGGCGAATTTGTTTTGAGAAAAAAAAAACCTGTAGAACAGTTGTTGCAGAGACACTAATTTGTTTTGACAAAAAAAAAACCTTAAAGGCTTGTTTGGTTTTTTGTTCCTTTTAGGTTTTTATTTAAACTACTTTAAATTTCATTTTAAGGTTCGTTTTAAGGCCAAATTGAAATCCGTTTTTTGCGTTGGATTCCTTGTTTCGGGCCACATTTAATGATCTAATTTTTAATATGACATGTTTATTTGAAATTTTATGTTGTATTTAGTTTCAATCATTGAAACAAGAGGGCATAAATCAATGCTTTGAAAAATGTACATGTTATTGATTACCATGAAATTGGAAAAAGTCTTTAAATTGAGATATGTTAATATGGAAAAGGGTGTAAGCTTCCGCTCATTCTGAGCTGCAAAGCAATTTTTTAGGAATCCATGAAAAGATGAGGTGGAATCCGCCAAAGTGGTACATCTTATTATTCCATGATTTTCCACAGGGTAGCAATGTAGGTGACATTTGCCCAAAGGTAATGTCACCAAAGTTAAGAAAATGATAGTAACCTAGAGGTTCTTAAGCCCAAAGGTAAGAGGATTTCAAAAGTTATTGTTCTTTTCACAGTAATTATGGATCTGCAAGAGGACCAATGCATTCTTAGTCCAAAGAATAGGAATGTAGTTGTGATTGTGACTCTTGTATGTTTATTGTTGTCCTAGTGACATATTTATATGTATGTTTTGAACATAAAGATATAGATTTCCAATGGGAAAGATATGATAGAACTAAGTGAAATCCACCAAAGTGGTACATTCAGTTCGATTGTATCTTCCCCAACAGTAAAGGTGATACTTTCCCAAAGGTTATGTCATCAAGGTTTGAGGATAATTATCCACATTTCAGAAAGGGACATTGAATTAGGAGTTCTTTTGCCCAAAGGTGATTGAATTCCAAAGTTAGTACTGTTTTCATAGTTAAAAGAAGAATATAAGAGCATCAGCTAATTCCTGTCCCAAAGGATAGGGATACATTTCTAGTTGTAACTCTTATTTAAAATATTTTGATAGTATTACATGCTTTTATATTATGAATTATATTTTGATATTTGGTATGTATTGTGTTGTTGTTACTGCTAAAGTAGGATGGTCATTCCCTCAAGTTATGTATCTTCCATCCCAATGCTCACTGGTAACAACTATCAAAAGTGAGTGGAGGAATTAGAATTGCATTTAGGTCTTCTTGACTTAGACTTGGCACTTAGGGAGCCTAAACCTGAGCCTCTCACAGACTCGAGCAGAAGTGCTGAAAGGACCAAGTTTAAGAAATGGACTAAAGCAAACAGAAAGTGCATACTGATTTTAAAAAAGGCAGTTCCTGAAATTATACGCGGGAACATAGAGATCAAAGACACTGCAAAAGAATTCTTAGATGCTATTAAAGCTAGATTTCAATACAAAAAGAAAGCTGAAAAAACCACATTGATGACCAAGCTAATGAATACAAGGTATGATGGATGTGGGAGTGTTAGAGAATACATTTTGGGTGTAGCTACTGATGCTGGTAAACTTAAGGATCTTGGAATACAGATCGATGAAGAATATATTGTACACATTACACTGAATACCCTCCCTAGTCAGTATAAGATTATCCAATCTACCTACATTGCACTGAAGGATGATTGGAGCTTAAATGAGCTCATTTCCATTTGCACTCAAGAGGAAGAGAAATTGAAATAGTCTAGGTTTGAGAGTGCACATGCAACTTTCCACGAGGGACCTTCTGGTGGACAAAGCAGAAGGAACAAGAATTTTTCCAACAGAGGAAGCGTCAAGCCATATGACAGGACTAATAGCTCTCAAGAACTTGACACATGTCAAAAGGCTCAGGATGAAGAGAAGACCAACAACGTAGAGTGTTTCTGGTGCCATAAGAAAGGACATGTGAAGAAGAACTGCTTTATTTTCAAGAAATGGTTAGAGAAGAGGAAGAATTCTGAGGCTGATAAGCAGGATGATACCAAGAAAGGGTGAGGTAGACTGATCACCAGCAATTGAGAGCAAGTAAAAATTGGTCCCATCAAGTAATTAGGATTTCTTTACATACAGTTATTGAAATGCTTGATTAGTGGGAGCTCTGGTTTTGTTTAGTATTTGTTTATGTTTTGAACCTTAGCCCGTATGTTTTGGGGTACAGTTTGATGAATTATGGTTAAGTTTTAGCATTTACATTATGCACAGTTATTTCTTTTATTATTTGGTTTATGATTTCATTTGAGAATGTTTTTATAGGCAGTAATTGTCTTAGCTATAGGCAATATTTTACCACAATTCAAAATGTAATGTTTGCCACGTTTTAAGACAGTATTTGTCACAGTTCATAGGTAATATTTGCCACAGTTTATAGGTGGAAAGCCACAGTTAGATATTAACCACAGATCAAAGGTAATTTGCCACAGTAAATGTTAATATCACAGTTAAGGACCTACATGAAATGACAATAGTGTAATTTGAGGATATGTCAATGTTTCTATGATGATATCCCACATAGATTCGTGTTAAGAAACTTACTTATGTTTGTAATAACAGAAAGTTGTATGCCGTATATTAAGGTGTATCTTCTGCTATTATTCGATGTGAGTGGTTTTTCAACTGAATCATAGTAAGAGTGGTTAATGTAATAAGATTCTATGGCCACACCAATTTAAAAGACATCCTTATAATTAATATAGACCAAGTGGGAGATTGTTGGATTTATGGGCTAAATTAATTATTCGGGTTGATTAAATGGGTGAGAGTCAAATTGCATGAACCGGTTCGGTCCACTCTCAAGTTTAGGGATATGCTGACTCAACCCATTGTGGTTTAGGGTTTTGAGTGCAGGACAGTATTATAAATACTAGGTTTTGGGTCCCTACAGCCATTATTCACTCTTTCCCACTTTACCACTAAAGTGAGAGAACCAAGTAAGTTTAAGGGGCTGTAGAAGATCCATAGCCAAACCAAGAGAGCGAAAGTGGGAGTGATCAATATCAATCTTCTTCAACATACTTGGTGAAAGGTACAATTAGATCCTCTATAATTTTATTAGATTCGTGTTCTTGTTTCTCTGTGTGGTTTCTTCAATCGGGGTTTTGGATTTGTACCCATAGTCAGACCTAACACTCACCACCTTCGCTTGTCATCTCAAAAACTCTACATTTACCACTTCTTTACCCAGACTAGGCTCGTACCACGACTTTGTGTCCTCTTCTTGAGTTTTTGGAAAAGAACAGTTTTTCCATGACCTCCCAATCACATTTTCCATACACACGAAAGCCTAAGAACCCTAGACCTATGACACCACCCTGCCCTAACACTCTCTCTTCCACTCCCAATAAGGTGTCACTACCCTACGCAACATCCCCCACATATGCAATACCCCACCCGCCTTAATGAAACTCAAAACTCACCATCAAATATAGTCTTCACTCTCTCTCTCTCTCTCTCTCTCTCTCTCTCTCTGTAAAATAACAATCAGCACGGTATTCTTACCTCATGGAAGGAAAATTTAACTGAATTTTTATTTTTTTGGCAACAAAGACCACTCTGAAAGGGTTGTACGCGACTCTGATACTGGTAGATTATTTCTAGCTGAAAGAAGCTCTCCTGCACTTCCAAATGTGGTAACAAATCAGGCCCTTCTCCACAAATATGCACAAAGTCATGCAACATATCACCTTTTGAGAACCAATGGGGTTGGTAGCCTAGTGATGAAAATGCCCTCAGTGCCGTACGGGGGCTTGTCCGGGGGGCTATGATCACTACCATGGAGCACCCTTTTTCATTACCAAAAAAAAAAAAAATACCACCTTTTGAGAGATGTTCATAATACTCCAACCAGAAGTTGTGACATAAAGTGCATGAACAATGTGAAGGACATGAAAGACCATTGAAAAAAATTTCCATCTCTTCAGGTACTATAGTGAACAGCTAGCGGAAAAGTTAAACTAACGCTTGGAAGTTTTCTGACGTTGAGAAGATTAACATTGCTGACAATGGCCATTTCCAACGCCAACTTGGATAGCATCTAAAGTGCCACCCCATGGTGTTTTGACATCTTCCCATTGCACCATTTTAAGGTTCCACCCGCATCACCACTATAAGTTGAACAGCTTGAAAGCTTCCCTATTATGTGGATACAATTTCTGAACATTCCCATCCCACAGTTTTGTCGAAGAATCGAATCGCTTGTCTACTTCAACTGGGAGGTATATCGACTCCCTTATTTGGCCAAAATCAAAATCAAAATCAAAATCCTCTATCCAAACGAAGAGGAATCTCTGACTTGTGCCATTGTAAAATGAAAGGATTGCTGCAAGAAGGAGATGAGTCCAACTTGTTAATGAGGCAGTAAATTGAGCAGGTCTGGTGCTCCTTGATCAATCAATGCCTAACCCTGCTGAAGCCCATGAACAAAGAAAGTTATTGCCTCATTCCAATTTGATGTCCTTCCAATACAACAGAATCAGATTGAATACGTTTCTAATCTAGAGCTGATAATCCAATCACAGTATGTTTGAATGGTTTATATATTAATTCAGGTTGGCTGCCGAATTCTCCTTTAGGCAATAATCATGCATGCCACAGTTTTAATGTGGAAAAGTGGAATTCAACAACTCTTGGTGATGCACTTCCTTTACCTTTAGTGTTAGATTTGTGTAGTCTTCTTTTCATCTTGAATGAATTTTTCATTTACCATAAAAGAAAAATAAATAATCTACTGAAAAAAAACTAATATTTATTACTCAAACATGTCATTACTTGCTTATCAAACTCCTTAGGTGCGCTAAACTACACTTGCTTTACATTTCGGGACAATGAACATATTTGTAATTTGCAACAAACCAATACTTGTAGTAAGTAAATAGCAAAAGGAGTGCTCCCCCATCCAGTCCTTTATGGATTGGGGCATAAAAGCTTTACGCCCAGGCCCCAACTAAAAGAAACAGAAGAAAAAACCTTGTATAACGTTCCCATCCCATCTTAACTACAGTCATTTGTTTAAATTTTGAGTAACACATGAAGAATCCTTCACTTCCTATCAAACACTATGCATGATAATAAATTATGAACACCCACCCTGCTTATACCACACCTGATTTGCAGAATATATATACATCATTTAGCGTCTCAACATAACCACTTGTTGGATAAGTTGGATCACTTTCATAGGTCATTGCGGCTGAGCATTATATATTTGTTTTTTAACTGTCATCTTGTCATTCTTGCTTCTGTTGTTCGATTTGATGGGTGACCTCCACCACCAACAGCAACTGCAGCAGACTCTACATGTGTGAGAAGATATTCATAGATCTTCTTCCTCAGCCTATCAATTGTCTCAGTTAAGACTGGAGACCCTTCATAATCCGTCTTCGAAGACCCAATCTCGTCCAACCAGCCATTCACATTCTTGAGCTGAGACAGCATACTTGCTATCTGACTACCGTCTGACAAAGATGTGGTGTCAACATCAGAATCTAGGAATCTCTCAACAAATCCCAAAAACCAGTCCTGGGACTCTGCTCTTAATGTATGTGCCAAGTCAACAGCCTCATCAATGCCATTACCTTGGATCCACTCTAGTGGTGTAGCTTCTGACTTCTCACCTGAGGATGGGGCATTCCCAGCTCGGCGAGGGGTCCCAGGTGTAGCAAGCTTAGAGGTAATTAAAGTGCGAGTTTTGACCTGGGGCTTTGTTGAGGATTTCTTGGTTGAGTTCTCAAGCACTAGTATGGGTTGGTTGGCAGAGGTAACTCGTTGGCTTTGAGATAGAGTTGTAGCTGGTCCCAAGGAGGAAATTGGTTGTTTATTAAATACGGTGAATGATGACAAGTCAGTGGCCAATGCAGCTTGAACCCATGAAGCTGCATGTTTACGTCTCTCTGAAGAGATCTTCAGTGCTTCTTCAGATGGATCATCTTCATGATCTGAAGAAGACACCGTAGAGGTAGTCTTTGATAGGAAATCAGCAACCAGGCGGGCTCTTTTCAAGCTTGCATAGAGACTCAAGAACTGCTCAACTGTAGGCTGTGGGTTGTCCTCCTTGGCAGAGGAACTTAACTCAGCAAATATACTGCAAAAGAGAAAATTTACATATCAAAACATCAACAATGATAAACAGAAGAAATAATAATAACCTCGAACGTGGAATGGGCTTCTGTGCCTGTTCTCATTCGCAATCTTGGATTTCAGAATGAAAGTACGAACCAAACTGCATTTTTATGGTCCCAGAACATAGTTGCCAAGGCGTCGCCTTGGCATCTAGGCGCCTTAGTCGACGCGGGCACCTTGGTCTCCTTGGTCGACTTGCTGGAGTCACCTTACTTTTTTACCCTCTCCACCGCCTAGAGTCTCCTATGTGCCGTGACAACTGTCCCAGAATGTGTACTTGGCCCATAACACATTCTGAGAATGCATGCCAAACGCAGTCTTAATGTGCATTCCAGTTTTTGGAACACTGTCATCACTGAGAAAGGTTAAATGGATGAACTGGGACACAAACTAACATCTGGATTTTTCTCAAGTAGAGAATCCCATTTTCTTATACTCCCTTCTTTGGGGGGACCTCAGGAAAAAGAGGGCTTGATTAATTAAAGGAATACAAAAGCATAGTTTGTTTAGCTAATATGTTTTTATAAATTTTTCTGTTGAGGAAGTTGTCCGGCATGTATTTTACACTCAAATGTCATTCAAGCCCATTATCTATCTGAGAGGGAACCTCTATATTCTCAAAATGTTACTACTATCAGTTCCACGCTGGGTTTCTACCTAATAATGGTTTAATAGACGCAACTAAAATTTTGATAAACCACAACACATGAGATGACCCAAAATACATTTGATCATGATCAACTTTGGAATCATACTTGGGTATTGAGAAATTAACTGTATGAAGTAAATTCCTTAGGAAAACAGCTTCCAATACAAATCCATCAAAAAAAAAAACTATTCAATCCTCTAGCAGTTACCAACCAATCAGTGTACTAATTCTTAAAGAATTGACCCAATCCAACAAGTACCTAATGATAGTGTAACTGTTTGATGCCATGAATAAAAAATTAGTAATCATGTATTACTCATTGTTTCCAGACCTTATAATCAAGGTTTGAAGTATCGTTCTCGGTTATCGTATCTTAAAAATTGGGGAAATCTGGACTTGTTCCACAGTGGGCACAGTCCTTTATTTATAGCAAAATATAAGTCCTAGTCCTTACATGAGTAGAAGTCCTAGTTCTTACATGATTCTAAGTAAACCAAGTCATAGTCCTAGTTATAATAACGTATTATTCCACACTCCCCCTCAAGTTGGTGCATGGATATTACACATACCCAACTTGGACAAAATAAAATAAAAAGGTTTACTACTAAGTCCCTTTGTGAGAATATCTGCTAGCTGATCTTCACTTCACACAAAAGGAATACAAATCAGTCTTTGCTTTAACTTCTCCTTGATGAAATAAATGTCTATCGATCTCGACATACTTGGTATGATCATGTTGAACAGGGTTGTGTGCAATACTGATGGCTGACTTATTATCACAATATAATAACATTGGCACCTGGATGCACACACAGAGGTCATGAAGGGGACTCTGCAACCAAAGTAGCTCGCAAATCCCATGTGCCATAGGTCGAACTCAGCCTCTGCACTTGATCTAACCACAATTGACTGCTTCTTACTGCGCCATGTAACCAAGTTACCACCAACAAATGTACAGTAGCCAGAAGTAGAGTGATGACCATCTGGAGAACCTACCCATTCAACATCAATGTATGCCTCAATCCTCATGTGGTCTATAGGAGAGAATAAAATATCGTTTCTTGGTGCTGTCTTCAAGTACCTAAGAATCCAGTTCACAGCATCCATATGTGATGAATAAGGATCATGGATGTACCGATTCACTAAATTTACTGCATGAGCTATGTCTGGTCTTGTATGGGATAGATATATAAGTCTTCCAACAGTCTTTGATACCAACCTTTATCAACAGGTTCACCTTCCTTGCTTTTGAGATGAGAGTTGGCCTCAATAGGAGTATCAAAGTGTTTACACTCTAACATACCAGTCTCTGAGAGGAGGTCCAAAGTATATAGTTACTCTGGGAGAGAACAATGCCCTTGGTTGAATGTGCCACCTCAATGCCAAGAAAGTATTTTAGTCTTCCCAGGTCCTTGATCTCAAACTCCTTACCAAGATAGGTCTTAAGCTTAAAGATTCCATATGTATCATTGCCAGTAACAACAATATCATCCACATACTCTATCAGCACAGTAATCTGATCACCCTCTTTTTTAATAAATAGTGTATGATCAGCATTACTTTATGTAAAGACAAAAGCTATCATAGCTTTGTGAAAACAACCAAACCATCCCATGGGAGATTGCTTCTATCTATACAAAGCTCTCTTCAATTTACACACCTTGCCTTGTATTTCTGAACTAAAGTATCCAGGTGGAATGTCTTATACACCTCTTCAGTCAGCTCTTCATGAAGAAAGGCATTCTTGACATCCATTTGTTATAGCTCCCATCCTCGGTTCACTGCACAAGAGATGATAACTCGAACTGTATTCATTTTTGCTACAGGTGTAAAGGTCTCCTGGTAATCAATCTCATAAGTCTGAGTAAAGCCCTTTGCCATCATAGTTGTCAATGCGTCGCCATGGTGACAACTTGACATCCATGCGGTTTGCCTGGGGCCTAGGCGACACTCGCCTTGATGCACTGCATCTCGCCTTGTGTTTTGGCACTTATTTATGCCAACTATCATTTAAGTAAATGTTTTTTATACTTGAGATATTATTCATAAATAAGCAAATACCCCCTATTTGAATCTAATAAAAGTAGTTTAAAAATCAAATTCCAAAAGAATAAAAAGTCAACCCCCTGTCCAAGAACAAAAACTAGATTTTGGTTATAGGGGCGGTTTTCAACTTTTAAATGCTGGGTTTTTTCTCAATTATGAAAATTTTATAAATCCTATCATGTTAAAACATTGCTAAAACCGAAAAATCTGGTAAAATAATCTTTTGTTTTGATATCCATAGAATTATTTTCATTCAGGCGATTTTAACAGCATTGTCGCACTTTAAAATAAGTTTGACCAGAGAATAACTTTGTCATTACTACTAAGATTTAAGTAATCTTAGACTTGCTGGGAAGCTGGTTTTATGTTATACCTATACAAAAAGTCTCATATAAAAATAAAAGCATTTAACCAGATAAACTTATTATAAAACAAGAGCATTTATCCAAATGTTGATTTTTTATAAATTAATGACTTAATGTTATTTTTTATGATTTGATGTGGCTAAATGTTGATTTTTAATGACTTGATGTGGCTTAATCTTGATTTTTTATGATACAAGGGATATATAGCTTACTAAATAATGTTAGAAAATAGGGAAAATAAAAAATAACACTTGATTGCCTTATTCGCCTTAAGGCGGGCGCCTTCTCGCCTAAACGCTTAGACAACCCTCCAATGCCATGGTTCGCCTTGGCACCGTGACAACTATATTTGCCACTAGTCTTGCCTTGTATCGATCCACAACCCCATCAGCATTATGGTTGACCGTGAACACCCATTTGCAGCCAGATGGTAGCTTCTGTAGGAGAAGAAGAACTAGATCCCATGTATTATTCTTTTGAAAAGCTCTCATCTCCTCATTCATTGTCTTCTTCCACTTAGGTTCTATATTTGCCTCTTGCCAGGTTTTAGGAATAGAAACAAAGGACAAAGAAGACACAAATGCATGATATGATGGGGAGAGAGCATTATATAACACCACGTTAGAAATAGGATGTTGAATACAAATCCTTTACCTTTTTTATGAGCAATAGGAACATCCAGAGACTAATCAAAAGTGGGGGGAAAGGTTACACCTGAAAGAGAAGACTCAGGATCAGGAAGCAATGGAGTAGCAGTGGTAGTATGAGTGGTAGTTTCAGTTCTCCTTTTTTCCGAGAGAATACCTGTATCACTGGATCATCCAGTGTTTTCTGTTGAATTTGTGGTTCCCCTGAATGGGAGCCTCCTGCTCCCGAATTGATGCCTCCCCCTAAACAGTAACCTCTGGACCAATAGGAACCTCTGAACTAGTAGTCTTTATTTCAATATCCCTCTGAGTAGCACCATCATCTACGATAAGGTGTAAAGGACAATCAAAAGTAGGAATCTGAATCACCTCTTCACCAAAAAAAGACTCCCCCTGAAGAGATGGAAAGTAAGTCTCAGTCTCACGAAATAGCACATCCATGGAAACAAAGAGCCATCGAGGAGGATAATAGCACTGGTATCCCTTCTGAGTGGGAGAATAGCCCACAAAAATACAAAGGATTCCATGATGATCAAGCTTACCCAAAACCTGATGATTATGAACAAAGCAAATACAACCAAAGACCTTGGGAGGAACTACAAAAGTACGAAACCCAGATAACAACTTAATGGGATAACCAAGCACCTGTGAAGGCATCCTATTGATGAGATAGGCAGTAGTGAGAACAACCTCACTACAATATGGAGCAGGGACCTGCATCTCAAACATCAAGGAGCGAGCAACCTCAAGCAGATGACGATTTTCTTGCGTTCAACCACACCATTCTGCTCCGAAGTACCCACACAACTAGTCTGATGGATTATCCCATGATCAACCAAGTAAGATTGAAAGGAGCCATCCATATATTCCTTCCCATTGTCAATTTGCAGTGTCTTGATTTTAGCATCAAACTGGGTCCTAACCAGGCAAGGAAATTCCCAAAAGCACTGAAAAACCTCACTCTTATGATGCAATAAATAAATCTAAGTAGAACAAGTATTGCAATCAATAAAAGTAACAAACCATCGATAGCCAAAAACAGAGACACGATGAGTAGGTCCCCAAACATAAGAATGAACTAAAGCAAAAAGAACAGTACTTCTATTATTAGAAAGATGATAAACATTCCGAGTTTGATTTGCTAAAACACATGCATCACAGATAAACTAGTCCTTAGTACAATGTTTGACTAATGCTAGAAATAATCTTAAACAAAGTGCCCCATGGGAGGTGACCTAGACATCGATGTCAACCCAAAAGTTTAGAGTGCCAAACTAGATGACGTGTGTCGAGTCCGAGAGTGACCAATGTCAAGGTAATAGAGACCACCACTCTACCATTGCTAATCGTTGCCTCCGTCACCAAGTCCTGAACACACATTGAGTAGGAAAGAAAGTGACTTTACAGTTCGAATCCTTAATGATACTACCAATGGACAATAAATTAGTAGAAAACTTAAAAACATGTAACATAGAGGACAATGATAATGAAGGATAACACTGAATAGAACCCGACCCAACAATGGGTGAAAGGGAACCATCAGCAACACGAACTTTGGTTCTGAAGAGGGACAATAGGTAGAAAAGTTGTGTAAATCGGCCATGTGATCAGTAGCCCCAGAGTCAATTATCTAGGATTGGGAGGCTATAGATGCACTATGACCACAAACTATAGTACCTAAGTGGACTGAGTGGGAGGCAGTGATTGTTGGTAGAGAGGAGGCAGCAGCAGCAATTGAAGATCCCATCTGAGTCAACATACGACGAAGCATAGCCATTTCTTCAGTAGAGAAGGATGCACTTGCAGTAGTGAAGCTATCAGAATCAGCTGTAGTCTTGGACTGATTGGCCTGAGTGTACTTCCCACGACCCTAATTACGTCCACGAGAATTAGTAGGGCATCCATGAAGCTTCCAACAAGTTTCCCTTGTGTGACGCTCCTTGCTACAAAGTCACATTTGACAACCAGTTTGTCGGAAGAGGATGAAGTAGCAGTGCGAAAACCTGTACAAGTAGTAGAAACCATAGCAGATCGATCTTGAGAAACAGGCTAGAGCATCTCAGATCAACTTTATTCCTCAGCCTGAATGATGGAGTAGGCTTCCTCAAGTGAGGGTGAAGGATCACGATTAAGCACATTAGCCCTAATCTGATCATATTCCACATTGAGACCGGCCAGAGAATCATAAACGTAGAGATCCTCCTCACGCTTCTTAAACCCAATAACATCAGTCTCACATACAGGTTGATAAGTCTCATAATAATCAATCTCATTCCACATATCCTGCAAATCAAAGTAATATTGAGCCACAAAAATCTATTTTTGAGTAGCCCTATGAACCTTATTCCTCAGTTCAAAACATTGGGCACGCTTATCCACGTGAGAATAGGTGGCATTAACGGCTTTCCAAATCTTAGCAGCAGAATCAAGTAACAAATATGTCCGAGCAATAGAAGGTATAGAATTAATAAGATAGGACATTACCATCCAGTTGGCAATGTCCCATTTGTCCTGAGCAGGACCTACAGTAGAGGGCGTACTGAAGTATCTGTGAGAAATCTAGCATAACCACGACCAGCAATCGACAAGTAGTAAGACCGAGACCAGATCAGATAGTTGCTCCCATCCAACTTGATGGTGCTAGTAGGGAAGAGAGGATAGTCATGACCAAAGGAACGACCTCCTACTTCCTGAGTAACTAATATCCCAGAATCCTCAAATGCCATGGGTGCAAATTCAACAAGCAATCACAAGAAAGGACGACCAATCCAGAGCTAATCAAGCATAGAGAGCGAGCAAAAGCAACGGCATAACAAAGACCCCCAGTGGGAGAATACTCAACACTGAGGGAGAGAGCCTAAAAGAGGCAAAATTGCCCCTTTACAAAGATAGCCTAGAGTTTTTTTTTTTTTTTTTTTGGAAAGGCTAGTGCATATGTTGGGTAAGTCGGCGGCGTAGGATTAGTCCTACTTAGGTGGGTTCAGAAGTAGGATTGGGTTGGGATTGGGTTAGAAATAGAATAAGGTAAGTCGAGTTGGGTTGGGTTAGGATTCAGGTAAGTTGAGTTGAGTTGTGTTAGTGGTGACGTAAGAGAGAATTGGAGTGGGTTAGTCGAGTTGGATCTGGTAGTCATTTGAATTAGATTAGGATTGAGAGTTGTTTGTTACAGGAGGTTGCGGCGAGGATGAAGATGAGTTGCAAAGGTTAGGTCAATGGTTGCAAGTGATGACGAGGATGGTTGCAGCGATCGATGGTTGCAGGCGAGGGGCGATCGATTGAGATGAGTTGCAGAGGTTAAGTCGATGGTTGCAAGTGGTGAAGGGGATGGTTGCAGCAAGGACTGAGTTCGGTTGCAGAGGTGAGGCTGAAGGTCGCAGGTTTGGGAGGACGAAAGCTTCGTGATGAAGGCTACAGTCGATGGTGTTGAGGTACAAGTTGGCTTAGGGTATTGGCAATGGTAGGGGAGGGCGTGGGAATTGGCTGCATGGGAAGAAGAAGGGGATGGACTGGGTTTTTTGATTCGGTGATCAGACCTGCTCTTATACCATGAAGAATTGGGGAAATCTGGACTTGTTCCTCAGTGGGCACAGCTCCTTCTTTATTTATAGCAGAATAGAAGTCCTAGTCCTTACATGAGTAGAAGACCTAGTTCTTACATGACTCTAAGTAGACCAAGTCATAGTCCTAGTTATAATAACGTATTATTCAACAGTATCGGAAGGGTGATTTTAAGAGATGTATCAGAGAGACGCAAGATACGAATGGAAATGATCAAGAAACATATGGAAATGCTTAGGATATATGCAAAACAAAGTAGGGAAAAAAACTGAGGTCCAAACAAGAAATGGGGAATGAACAGATGCATAATATGTAAAATATATAATGTATAAAAAGGAGAACAAAGTACGACGAGACAAGTGCATTCAATTGATTATATATAAAGAGTGAGGTTTCTTACATATACTAATATCAACTGTTTTTTAGGTCTCGTATTGTAACTGTATTGTATCGGTATCTTAAAAATACCTTCCAACTCCTTGCTTACAATGCTCTTGACAAATAATAGAAGGGACAACACAACATAAAAGTAACCTTCTAATTCCAAAAGCCAGTCATAGCAATATAAGGGCGCATATCATGGGCTTTACAGCATGACCAATCTCATTAAGGGTTAAGGCCAATGAGTCAGAAAGAGGGAAATCACATTTGAATTCCACATCCATAATGATTGGATCAAGTTATTTTTATGTGACAAACATGTGCTCTATTGTTATAAATATATAAAACAATATACTCAGAGAATAGATAAGAAGAATCAGTGAGAAATCTCAAGGACTTTTATGGCATCAGACTTGAGAATATTCTGAGACCATAACTTCAGTAAAGGTTTCCAGTATTTTATCCAATCCTGTGACTCCTTAAACATTGGTCCTATACACTTTACTCTCACCCATTTCAACTCAACTCCATGTCATTTGAAAATACAGCTTTCCCCCATTCTTCAAAGCACCTAGGTCAATGTGATGTTCTAAGCCTCCAAAAACATCTCAAACAGTAAGGATTTGCAGTTCCCAACACTCAACAATCCAAGAAGAAATTCTGAGTGAGAAATTTGGCCTCACTAACTCCCGTCATGTGTAGAAACCATTAGACACCAACTATTCTTATCATACAAAACAAAGACAATTCCAACTCAAACATCAACTTTAACAGTAAAAACAAGAGGTGCCAGCTACTCTAAAATGTCTATAAAGAATCAGACCACCTACTCTGTTGCAGAAATAAGCCTTCTGTAGCTGATGCAGATACCTACACTTTGGTCTACAACAAGTATGCAATGTAGAAAACAGTTCCCCTAACTCAAATTGATCGAACAAAGAGTAACATACTAAAACCAATTGACTGTGTATATGCCCTAAAAACGGTTCCCTTGTTTCCCCCTTATTGAGTAGAAAAAGCACTAGAGCAACTAGATTTGCTGAAAATAGACATTTAGGGTTCATCAGGTCACCCTCCCCTTCTGGGATGTAGCATCTCTTTAGATTTGTGTTCTTTTCCTTTCTTTGCCCTTGGGGATTGTAAATCCCCCCCCCCTTTTTTTCTTCTTCCTCCTTGGTAATGAATTTCTTATTCACCCAAAAAAAAGAAAAAAAAATTGTGATTTTCGGATAGTCTAGTGTGCCTAGGCTACATTAGGGATGAAAAGAATTAGCAAACAAGTAAGAAACATAAAGAAACTGGCTGATTTCTAGGACTAAGGTTAAATCTTATAGAGTTATGATGGTAAAAGTAAGGTAAGCATTTTGCTACTGAAGTTGATGCAGTTTGGTGGATAACAATGGATTTACAGATACTATAGGATTCAGATAAATTTCATAAATAGAAATTATAAGCAGAAGCAGAACAAGAACAAGAATACTAATTTACATGCCTGGGATGCCCACATGCCTTCCATAGGCTTCCAATGCTTTAAATTCTTAGTCATGCACAAATTTCTAATTCCTAATTGTATGAACAGTTCCCCAAGAACAAAAATGTAGACAAGAAGATAAAGAAAGTCAACATAACACTGAACTGATCTAAACCCAACTAAGTAAAAAAGTAGCAAAGCTAAATCTAACTTTCTAATATTTGAAACTATTCCTCAAACTTAATAAGTTTCAACACCCTTTACAATTTTAGTTAATCCATTAGAGTGCTTCCAAACTAAAGAACAAGAAACTCTAAGACACAGTTAGAAGCAACTCTGAATTAAATTAAAATTCCCACAAATAGAAATCCTGCTACAACCCAGCAACCTATTTGTAAATTAAGAAATCAGATTTATAAAACGAATCCTGCCTAAAAGGTACCTCAAAAACCTTTTGAATGACACCAGAATCATGCTAAAGCAACAAGTTTGCACCCAGATTAAGCAGAAGATATGGGACAAAAAAAATAACAATAAATAAAAATCAATACTTCTTGGAAGAAGATTTGGAACTGTTCAGAGTTGTCAGTGTCAGCAGGGTATATTAGTACCTATATTTTATAGTTCTACCTTATGTGTGAAGTACATATAAGTTATAGGCATTAGTTGTGAACCCTGTCCTTGTTTGTAATATGATCTTTTTTACCAATATATATATATGAGAGAGAGAGCAACCCAGTGCTCGAGGCTCCTGCTACTGTAGGGTCTGGGAGGGGCAAGTGTACACAGCCTTACCCCCTGCTTCGCAGAAGAGGCTGTTTCCAAGTTTTGGAACCTGTGACCAACATGTTGCAATAGTGCAACTTAACCGTTGTGCCATAGGCTCGCCCACTATGTCACTATATATATATATATATATCACTCCTTACCCAGTGTTTGAGCATGGGCTGTTTGTTCTCTCCATTTTCTCTTCTTCTCTTCAATCTCCACCTTCTCTTCTCTGTTCCTTTATGAACAGGTACTGATATCAAGTTTTAGTACTGATACAAAGTATCAGAGCATTGATCTTCATCCTCGTTTTGAGTGAGATTAGGGGTTTTCCCTCTTTTTTGGTGTGCAGCCACTTAAGATGTTTTTTGCCTGGTAGAACCCTAGTTTTTTGAACATGCACAGCTAGAGTTTCATCAATACTCTTTAAGTGTATAGCTAGTAGTGTTTGGTTAGAGCTGGACTGGTAGAGTCATGTTAGTATTGTCTTTCTTTGTCTTAGGGTCTTTATGTAATTAACTCCATACTGGATTCTACCTTTAACAACAATATAAAACTAGCCTAGGCCACGATAGAATGATTCTGAATCCTACCATGGCTCTAAGAGTTCTCTTCTATCCATCGATATTGTCCTCTCTTTCTCTCTTCTCTTCTTCTTTTTCGTAGACTCTGGTTTATTTGATTTTGCTACATCGTATCAGAGCGATGAAAAAGAAAAAGAAGGAAAAAAATCTCCCGTGGATGTTCTGTTTTTGGTTAAGTTTCCTATAACCAACTCCTCATATCTTTCTCAATCCTGCTCGGTTTAGCCTGAAACTCTACCTGTCATCTATGTTCATCTATCTCTCATAAACCCGGCCTAGTATCTAGAATTTCAGCCCCAAATCTCATTCCTACCATAAGATACTAACTTGTAATCAAATCAGAGTTCTGTTTACCGCTAAAGGTAGTTTCAAATCTCTGAAACTCTTGTTTTTCTTGCTGTATTGGGGGACCACTTGTTTCTCTTAGTAGGATGGTGAGTAGTGAATCTCCATCCCAAGTTTTAGGTCAAACCAAGGTCTTGCAAGGGATTTCTTCCTCCTCGACTCCAACTAATTCTTAACTGGTTCTAACCAATGCAAGGAAGATGACAACCACTCTTGTAGGTTGTTTCTTTAAACCCTTATTTCTGATTTTCAGTATTGCCCCTCCCTTTCTCTTTTATCCTCTCCTATCTTTTAATTAACTTTGCTTTCATTTTGTGCTACCATCAACCCCTCTAGATGGAGTGATATCTTCCTAGATGGACTTTCAATTCTCATACTTATGACAAGATTCGGAATGTCATCTATTTTGACGTCAGCTCCAAACTGGCTTCTCTCAAGCCTCGTACTATTATGGACTCCCCAAGGAATAGGCTAATTGTTGTTGCCTAGGGCCTCCCTCCCTCTAATCTTCTCCTATTCCCCCCACCCCCACCCCCTTGATGGTTTGTTCCTCCTTTTGGCATGCTAGGTTCTTCCCCCCCCCCCTCTCTTTTGTTTGTTCTCTTCGTTTAGTTGGTGCAGTTGCTGCCCCCCTAATGCAGAAGTAGATTACAAGAAACTATCCCAGCAATTTATAACCCCAAACAATACAAATAGGACCAGGAAACAAAGAAATAAGACCATCAAATAAACCCCAAATGATACAATACCCATATAGGAGCAAAACCAGCCCAAAACACAACCCGATAGGAGAGAGAAAGACATGCTATAGAGCTGGAGAGAGAGAGATGCGGCCAGGTCTGTAGGAGTCCGATTGAGCTGCACTCTTGGGCGTAGATAGTCCCTAGGGAGGGTACAAAAACCCCCAAAGTTGAGATGATTCTGATGGCTGGTTGTGAAGTTACAAGCTTTCTTGTTTTTCTGACCTAGGAGAAATAATCGCAGGCTTTAAGAGAGAGAATCAAATCTGGTTTGTAACTTGGACAGATCTGAACTTCTGAATACTCACAACAGTCGTATACTTCAACAGAAGTAACTTTAGGATAAAATAAAAAGCTTTAAACAATAAGAAACAAAGGGAAAAGTGGGGGAGGAGCGGCTATCTCGGCCCGGGCTTCTCACCCACAGCTATCCCGGTTGTTCTAAGCAATTGACTGCAATTATTCTTTATTTAAATCTGAAATTATGAGTACATAGGCTCCTCTATTTATAGAGGCAGAATAACAATCAAACTACTACTAGGAGCTAGTTTCCCAATAGGACTAGACACTCCTACTTCAACTAGGAGCTAGTTTCCCAATGGACTAGACACTCCTACTACAACTAAAAATTCAAAATTGGACTAGGAAGAATAAACCTATGTGGAAAACAAATAGAGTCCTAAGATAATTTGGATTCGACATACCACTTACTCAACTCGATGGGCCCAATGGCCCAGTAATTAATTAAAAACAACTACTAATTATTCCCCTAGCCGATGGGCCCAATTGGCCCTTATTTGTACTTAGCCACTCAGGTGGACCAAGTAGGGGTTCGGCTGGCTTCTTGGCTAGACCCTAGCCACTTAGGTGGACTAAGGCTGGACCCTTCTTCCTCTCATATTTGCTTCCATAATGTGGATCTACATCAGCTCCCCCTTTCTTAGAATCATTCAACTCCGATGAATGGGTAAGGGACATGTAGTGCTCATAGAGGTCCGTGTCAAGGCGTTGAAAGTCATCGGCATGGATGCAAGTACAATCCTCTCGTGGTCGACCTTTCCATTTGATGAGGAAGGAGTAGTATCCTTTGCCCCCACGAACTGTGGTGAACTTGTGGTCGAGAACATCTCGATGACATCATCTTTAGGGTTTGCAAATTGAGGAAGTTTGAGGGTGTGTTCAATGTCACCGTCATCAGAATGGTGTCCCAAATATATCGTCAGATCAGCTACATTGAAGACATTGTTGATCTTCAGAGTAGGAGGTAGCTCTAGCATGTAAGCATTAGTGCCAATGCGCTTCAAGACCTTGTAGGGACCCATGTTCCGAGAATGGAGCTTGTGCACTGTACCAGGAGGAAACCTCTCAGGTGAAATTCGAACCATTACCAAATCACTAGGCTGAAATTCCACGTAGCCACGATGCCGATTGGCAGTTGCTTGGTATCCGTCATTGCTAACAGCAATGCGACGACGAACATCAGCATGTACCTCCATGATGTGTCTAAGGAACTCATCGGCTTCCACACTAATACGGGCCTAAGGTGGCAAAGGTACCAAGTCAACCGGTCGTTGAGGCTGCAATCCAAGGACAATCTCAAATGGTGTATGACCTGTGGTGCGGTTGACGGAACTATTATAGGAGAATTCAGCAATATCCAGTATAGATGGCCAAGTCTTTTCATAGTCTCAGACTAGACATCGGAGTACGTTGCCAAGACTTTTGTTCACCACTTCCGTCTGTCTGTCTGTCTGAGGATGGAATGCAGTGGAAAACTTGAGTTTAGTATTTGTTTTCAGCCATAGTCTTCCAGAAGTAGCTCAAGAACTTGACATCCCTATCTAAAACAATTATCTGGGGTAGACCATGTAAGCGCACTATCTCTTTGAAAAAGAGTTTAGCCAAGTGACTTGCATCAAGAGTCTTCTTGCATGGGATAAAGTGTGCCATCTTGGAGAAACGATCTACTACCACAAATATGGAATCATACCTTTCCCGTGTAGGTGGTAAGCCTAGGACAAAGTCCATGCTTATGTCTTGCTAAGGTGCATGTGGAACGGGCAACGGTGTGTACAATCCTGTATTCTTCTTTTCTCCTTTGGCAAGTTGACAAGTGCGGCATCTCTGTATCACATGTTGCACATCCTTTAAGAGTTGAAGCCAAAAGTATAAGTCTTTCATCATGGAGTATGTTTTGTCCTTGCCAAAGTGTCCACCCATTCCTCCTCCATGTAGCTCTTGAATCAAGTGATGTCTCAAAGAGGTGTTTGGGATGCAGAGGCGAGTGCCTTTGAAAAGATACCCATCATGTATAGCAAATTTGTCATCCCGTCCTCTTTGTAGGTTGTTGAATACTTCTGAAAAATCAGCATCACTAATGTACTCCTCTTTGATGTGTTCCACTCCTGCACTTTGTACTGTGTAGGTGTTCATCATCATCACCTTTCGATTAAGTGCATCAGCCACTTGATTCTCCTTCCCAGCTTTGTACTTGAGAGCAAATACGTATCCTTGCAAGTATGAGATCCATTTAGCGTGCCGATCACTAATGGTCTTTTGTGAATGCAAGTATTCCAGTGCTTCATAATCCGAATAGAGCACAAACTCTTTGCCAATTAAGTAATGCCTCCAATGCTTGAGGATTTGAACAATGGCATAGAGTTCTAAATCATCAGTAGAATACCTTCTTTTTGCATCATTCAACTTTTCACTGTAGAAGGCAATCGGATGGCCCTCTTGCATAAGCACTCCTCCTGTCCCAACATGGGATGCATCAGTAGCCACTTCAAACATAAGATCAAAATTGGGTAGTCTAAGCACTGGTGCTTCTGTCATCTTTTGTTTGATCAAGTTGAAAGCTTTAGTGGCTGTCGGAGTCCACTGAAATCGGACTTTTCCCCTTTTTGTGCATTATGTAATTGGGGCTACAACGGCACTGAAATTCCGGATGAATCGTCAGTAAAATGAAGCAAGACCATGAAAGCTACGAACCTCGGTCAAGGTCTTTGGAATAGGCCAATCAACGACACTTTTTACCTTCTCCAGATCAGCTTCTATGCCTTGTGAAGACACAATAAAACCAAGGAAGATGACCTTAGGCAATATAAAGGAACATTTCTTCAAGTTGATGTATAACTTTTCTGCCCGTAGTACTCTCATGACAAGTCTTAGATGCTCCAAGTGTTCATTTTGTGCTTTGCTGTATATTAGTATGTCATCAAAGTACACTACGAGAAATTTGCCGATGAAGGGTCGTAGTACATGTGTCATCACCCTCATGAAAGTGCTAGGTGCATTGGTGAGGCCAAAAGGCATAACCTTCCACTCATACAGGCCTTCTTTTGTTTTGAAGGCTGTTTTCCATTCATCCCTTGGACGGATTCGAATTTGATGGTAGCCACTCCGTAGATCAATCTTTAAAAAGATGGAGGCTCCTGTCAACATGTCAAGCATATCATCCAAACGAGGAATAGGAAATCTGTACTTTACCGTGATTTTGTTAATGGACCGGCTGTCAATGCACATACGCCATGATCCGTCTTTCTTTGGTGTCAATAAGGCAGGTACTGCACATGGACTCATGCTCTCAACCAAGAACCCTTTCTTTAATAAATCATCCACTTGTCTCTTGAGCTCGGCATGCTCTGTAGTACTGAGACGGTAAGTGGGCAGATTAGGGAGTACTAACCCAGGCACAAGGTCAATGGCATACTAAATATCCCTCATCGGTGGTAGTTTATCAGGCAATTCCTCTGGCACCAAATCTGAAAAATCAACAATTGTTTGATTTGTGGGGGATGTTTGACCGCTATCACTGGTTCAGCAGCCTTGGTAACAAGAGCTATGATTAGGCCAGTTTCTTCACCAAGGGTCAGGAATTCTCTATGGGGCAGCACGCATAGCTTGTTGTCCACAGTGTTCTTCTTGCTAAAATTTTCTTTGCATGGTTGCTTATTTTGCTCAGTGGTTGTTTTGGAAGAGGTCTTAGCAACATTCTTTAAGACATGTTGTCTCCTTAGTTGGGCAGCCCTTAACTTGTCTTTTACCTGAGGTATGTTGAGTGGGTTTAGAATGAATGGTTTTCCTTTGTGATCGAAGATGCATTGGCTCTTAGTACCTCCCACTAGCACATTGTTGTCATATAACCAAGGCCTTCCAAGTAGTACATCAGTGAGGACCATGGGGATGACATCACACCATACACTTTCTTCATAATCTGAGACCTTCAATGGGACTGAACACCGTTGAGTTACAACTATGGTGTTGTTGCCTAGAAGAAATACCTTATATGGCTGTGGATGGGATTCAGTCTTAAGCTTTCCGTCAACGACAAAGGCTTGAGATACCACATTCACACAACTTCCACTGTCCACAATCACTTGAGCTTTGTGAGGTCCACTAGACATTAAGGTGTAAAAGATATTGTGCCTCCTCCAGTCTTCACCCTTAGTTTCAGACACTAGAATTCTTGCAACCACATTGACATAAGCATGAGGATCATCATTCTCTGGTGTAAGCTCATCTTCCAGTTCATCCTCCTCTCCTTCAACTGCAACATTAACAGTCCAATCGTCATCCTGAGGTTCGTGGATTTGTAAATCCGAGTTGGATTCGATGGCACTGATGACAGAGTTGGATCGTCCCCGCTTAGGGTAGAATTTTGCCGTGTCCAGTCTTTCCACAACTGTAACATATCACAGATCCACTCTCCCTTCCCATTGGAGCCTTCCCCTTATCCTGTGTATCTTGTGGGGGTAGGAAATCCAGTGGGTTTGGTTGGTACATAAGGCTTTTTGTTGTCAGTTGGCTGGATGTACCTTCTGGAGGTTGTTTTGATCAGATCCTCTGCTTCTAGTGATTTGTCAAAACAAGTGCTTAAGGAGGGTATCTCGATCACGCCAAGCTTCTCACGAATATCATACCTTAACCACAGTTTGAAACGGGATATGAGCAGTTCTTCATCTTCTTTATGGGCACCTGTTCGTGAAAGCAATTCATTAAAACGATCAATATAATCTCCTACAGTCATAGTACCTTGCCTAAGAGTATTCAGCATGTCGTAGAGTCGATGTCAGTAGGTGGGTGGCAAGAATCTATCGTTAAGGATAAATTTCAAGTCTTCCCAATTGTGAGGCATCTGACGACTGCAGATCAGCCTATTCTCTTCATTCCTCCACCAGTCCTTAGCTCCACCAGTTAACTTAGTGACAACTAATTGAACTTTCCTTTCTTCAGGCATACGGTACCATCGGAAGTAGTCATCAAAGGAAGTTACCCAGTCCTGGTAGTAGACGGGATCGTGCCTCCCATTGTACTCTTTCAATTCTAACTTGACCTTGTACGTATCGTCAGACTGATAAAGCTGATTGTCATACTCATCATTCTGAGCTGGGACATTCCTTCTAGGTTGCATAGTGACTCTTCTGGGAACATTACCAATGTAATTAACAGCAGGTTGAACATTAGTTTAGGCAACAGTTGGCTGGGTGTTAGAGTAGGCAGCAGTACTCTCTTTTAGGTCAGCCAACTGTTGGTCATGTCCATCCAACCTCGTAGACAAGGCTTGGATTGCTTTCATCACATCTTGAAGGGTGGGTTGGGGTTCTTTTGTCTGAGCCATAGCTCTGATACCACTTAATGCAGGAGTAAATTACAAGAAACTACCCCAGCAATTTATAACCCCAAACAATACAAATAGGACCAGGAAACAAAGAAATAAGACCATCAAATAAACCCCCAAGGATACAATACCTATATAGTAGCAAAACCAGCCCAAAACACAACCCGATAGGAGAGAGAAAGACCTGCTATAGAGCTGGAGAGAGAGAGGTGCGGCCAGGTCTGTAGGAGTCCGATTGAGCTGCACTCTGGGGCGTAGATAGTCCTTAGGGAGGGTACAAAAACCCCTAAAGTTGAGAGGATTCTGACGGCTGGTTGTGAAGTTACAAGCTTTCTTGATTTTTTGACCTAGGAGAAATAATCGCAGGCTTCAGGAGAGAGAATCAAATCTGGTTTGTAACTTGGACAGATCTGAACTTCTGAATACTCACAACAGTAGTAACTTTAGGATAAAATAGAAAGCTTTAAACAAGAAGAAACAAAGGGAAAAGTGGGGGAGGAGCGGTTGTCTCGCCCCGGGCTTCTCACCCACAGCTATCCCGGTTGTTCTAAGCAATTGACTGCAATTATTCTTTATTTAAATCTGAAATTATGAGTACATAGGCTCCTCTATTTATAGAGGGTAGAATAGCAATCAAACTACTACTAGGAGCTAGTTTCCCAATAGGACTAGACACTCCTACTACAACTAGGAATTCAAAATTGGACTAGGAATAATAAACCTACGTGGAAAACAAATAGAGTCCTAAGACAATTTGGACTCAACATACCACTTACTTAACTCAATGGGCCCAATGGCCCACTAATTAATTAAAAACAACTACTAATTATTCCCCTAGCCGATGGGCCCAATTGGCCCTTATTTGTACTTAAGCCACTCCGGTGGACCAAGTAGGGGAGAGGCTAGCTTCTTGGCTGGACCCTAACCACTTAGGTGGACTAAGGCTGGACCCTTCTTCCTCTCATATTTCCTTCCATAATGTGGATCTACATCACACCCCCCCTTTTTCTCCCTTGTTTCTTCTCCTTTGCGGTAATGAATTTTTTATTCATCCAAAAAAATTTAACTTTGCTTTCAAGTTTGTCCCTACATAATAAATACTAACTGCCCTATTTTTCTTGCCTTTAATCTATCAATTGACCCTCCCTATTTGGTTAATTACGACCCAGCCATTCCCCTTGTAACTTTAAAATGTTTACTAGTTTGTCACCCCTTTGGTTCTTTTGATATATTAACTATACTGCCATATATCCTCTTGTTTTGGATGAATAAATAATTCATTACCACAAGAAGAAAAAGAATATACAAGGGAAAAAGAAGGGGGGGGGGGTGAGGCTTAAGCCAACAAGGAGAAGCCAAAATAGGGCATAATACAAGAACAAAAGCTAAAAAGCATCAACAATAGACAACGAAAGAAGGGGGGGGAAGCCAAAATCCAAAAGCCTTCAAGCGGGATGGATGAGGTCAACCTGGAGGCTCCAAGAAGCAATGATGTGGGAATTTCTGGTGGTGTTAGGGACAGGGCAGGTCTAGAGGGTTTTAGCTTTGGAAGTTACATCAAAGTAGATAGCTTTCCAAATCTTATCTAGAAATCGGGATTTGGAAGTCCATCTACAAATGTTAAGCTCCATCCAGAGGTGATTCACAGTAGCACAAAAAGCCAGTTTGCCCACAGAGTCACAGATGGTAGTACCAGAGAAGGTCATGTCGATCTAGTTCCATTCCCTATCAAAAGGGAGAATGGATCTTCTAGTCGGCCAGCAATTGGAGAGGAAAAATTTCCAGATGAGGAAAGAGAAGGGGCATGAGAAGAAGTGATGGGAGATATCCTCTGTACCTAGGGGACAAAGGCAGCAAGAAGGGTTGGCTGGGATAGGACAGTGAATGAGAAAAGATTAGATGGGAAGGCAGTTGTTCAGGTATCTCCATAGAGTGAAACTAGGTATCTCCATAGAGTGAAACTATGGCGGGCAATGTGGCCTTTCAACCAAACCACCTTGTACCACTGAACAACCGAGGATGGGGTTCTGATAAAAGACCAAACGGAGGCAAAGGAAAAGTTTCCATTAGAGGGAAGCCAGATGCACTAGTCATCTCTTCCTCTATGGCCAGGGGGAAGAGGGGGGAGAGAGGACCAAAGATCAAGAAGAGGGGGGGTTAGGAGGGAAGGGACCAGCCAGTGGGAGAGAGAATAGATGAAACTAAGGCATCTAAAGGAAGGCCAAAAGAATAGATGACTCTAAGAGATAGGAGGTGAGAAAGGATGCCAGGGGTCTTTCAAGAGGGAGATAGACTAGCCATTACCAATAGTGAAGGAGATGGTAGGGAGGGCAATGGGTCTATGTGCAAGGATCTTCCTCCAGATCCAAGAGGCATCAGTAATGGGAGGGGCGGTCCAAAGAGAATTAGACTTGAACAAACCAGAGTAAATCCAATCGACCCAAATGCTTTTATGCTTGGACACAATCTTCCAGATGAACTTGAATCCCAACGGAATTAGAGTCTTTGATTCTTCTAATCCCAAGACCCCATTCGGCTTTAGGAAGGCAAACCTTCTTCCAGCTTAAGGACCTTAGGAATTTAGAGGAGTCAGAGCCCTTCCAGAGGAAAGAGCAAAGGAGACCTTCGAAGGCTTTGACGACGGAAGTAGGGAAAGCAAAGGTACCAAACCAATAGAGATACATGGATTGGAAGACCGATCTAATTAAGGTAAGGCGACCAGCAAAACAGAGGAGTTTACCTTTCCAGAGCTGGAGCCTTTTCCTGAGTTTGTCCAGCATCGGAGCACAATGATGGGAAGAGAGCCATATATCCTCTTTGCTACCAATTATTTATGTGCATATGCTTTATATTAAGGTCCAGCCATCGGATTACCACCAATTTTTTGCATTATATTTATTTAATTGATCACAACACTTGATCCAAAGATCTGCCAAATCAGACTAATTTTTCTTGGGTTTCTTGGGTTTCTTGGTAACCTACTAATTTGGTGGGCATGATATATATTGCAAACCAGCCATTGGATCAACTCAATATTTTGGGGATTATTGTTGTTGTCATCAAGGAGCTTCTAACCAAATTTGGAAGACATCATGCTCTCTGGTTTTGGGGGGTTATCAATTTATTACTATTCTGCCCTGTTTGTGTCTTATGTTGGAGTTCTTTATCTAATTTAATATGATCTGTTGATGCTACTATGGCTGCTCTTGATTATGGAATTTATTGTTATTCCACAATGCTGGTTATTGCTGCCATATAATGATGGATTATCCTTTGGTGTTCTCCCATGCATTATTTGTCCACGTGTAGTGCTATATATGAGGGGGAGATTGGAGTTATCATATGATATTTGAAGAGTAGAGTCATGTTAGCGTTATGTCTTTTTTTGTCTTTTGGTCTTTATGTAATTAAAGTCCTTATTGGACTCTACCTTTAATGACAAAATATATCTTTAGCCTAGGGCGTGATAGGATGATTTTGAATCCTACCGTGGCTCTAGGGGTTCTCTTCTCTCCATCGATATTGTCCTCTCTTTCTTCTTCTTGATGTAGATCAAGCTGTCAAAAGGAGAGTTCAATGCTGGCCCAGTTCTGGTTCAGATTCATGCATCGAACCAGCCTTATTTCTCTCCAATCAGATCAGCCAACCAATTATAACTGTTCACGCAGTTACTGTTCACGTGAGCAGTACCTTGGGGTGCAATATTGACAGCTGGCTTGGGAAATATGCGGCCAGCACTTGTTAGGATATTAGATATTGGTTTCTATTTTTATTTTCTTGTTTTATCTAGGCAAGCAAGCTTTGTGACTTAGCAAGATTTGTTTCGTTTTATAGTTTTTCTTGTTAGCAAATTAGTATTATTGTCAGGAGATATTAGATTAATAGGAGTTTCTATTTTTATATTTACTTGGTTAACAAGTAGTTCATTGTTAGGAAAGTCTATGTTAGTTTCCATTCATATGTTAGTTTCTAATTGTAAGCTGAAGACACTCCTTTATAAGGAGCTGCTGTAATCAATTGAGAAGTTAATGAAGATTGAAGTTTATAAATTTGAGTGTTTACTCATGGCTGAGATAGGTATTACCTTGAGGGGTGAGATATCCAAAAACTTGAGGGGTGAGATGCCTATTCACTAATTCTTCTCCACCCTTCTCAACCCTCCATCGATTTTCTTTCTTTTCTTTCTTTTCCTTTTATTTGTTTGCTGTGAGAGAGTGTTTGAGTGATCAAAGCAAGCTTGTTAAGTTCAGAAGCTCCATCAAAAAACCAGTTTGAAGGCTATTCAAGGTCTATAGCTGCTGCTACTGCAGAACTCCATAAAGTTTCCTTTTTCATTCCTCGAGCATAGCTTCCCAACCAGCCATCAGTTGAGGCTCATCTTTTAAAAGATACATATACATCATACAGGGATCTTCATTCCAGTTTTGAGGATCATCCAAAGCCAGGAACCCTAGTTTCAGAAGAGTGGTCAAAATTTTCCTAATTCAACATATCTCTCAATTCAACCATCGGAATTGTCTCATCTTTTGAGAGTATGGTTCAAGACCTTGGCGAGATCTCGCTAATATCTCATTCTTTTTTCAAAAAGGCGAGACAAGATGCATGGCAAGATATAAATCGTACAAAAACTCAACCGAGATCTCGCCAAATCTCACCAAATCTTGCCTCTCTCTCTCTCTCTCTCTCTCTACTCTTTTGAAGAAAAAACACTAAGGAGCAAAGATTTGGTGCTTTTGCTTGAGGATCTCCATTCCTACACTCACTGAAGCTTAAAGAGTAGAGAATATCACCTTCTCATCCACATTTTGGAGTTACTTTTCTTATATATGATGTCTTTTAAATTCTTATGATTATGTTGTGTCATGTATTGATTGTGGTGTGGATTGTGGATTGTGAAATAGAGCATACTAGCATAAGGTCCTAAGAGGACTACTTACATAGGGTACGAAGTCAAAGTACAATTTTAGGTTTGATTTTTAAAAAACTAATGTTTCCATTGTGTTTAGAATGCCTAAAATAGGGTAAATACCAACTTTTAGGAGCTACAAAGACCATATAGCCACCGAGACCAACCACCGAATCGACTAGGAAAAAATACATGATCTCGGGGAGATTTGGCGAGATCTCTCTTTTTGGATTAACGAGATGGGGGCGAGAACGAAATCTTAAACCTTGTTTGAGGGTTTGTTGACTCATCTAGGACCTTCATCCACTCCAAGTTTCAGCTCCATTTAATCTACGGTTCGTGAGATATCATATTACTCTCCATTCAGCCAGATTTTTCAGATCTTGCTTAGGATTAGGTCCTTTGTGATTCTAGTCTTATATTTCTTCTTTAATTTGATACAACTACAATTACTGGGATTATTGGATGAGTGATGATCTGTGGTTTATAGAGGAAAAAGTTTACATGAAGTAACCATTCTCTTACACTAACATTCGTTTTCTTCCTTCTTGTCACGGCTTTAGACCTTTCAATGCAACTGCGCCGGCACTTAGCACTTATACAAGCACTAAGTCAGCCTTTCACTACTCTAGCAAGGGATTTAGGAAGAGAACTTTAAGAAAACTAAAGAGAATTTGAGAGAATAAACTTATATTGCTCTTAGGAAATTTGCTTACAATGCTTGAATGCTCACTTGCTTGGTTGGTGGATGCCTTTGCCAAATGAGACAACACCTATTTATAGGCACCCATCCTTATAAAGAATGTCTAGGATGTTTACACTTGTCCTCCATCCAATGGCTAGGAATGTTCTAATCAAGGATACTAAAAACTTCCCACCTCCTTAGTGAACCCTAGAATATCTACTATGTACAAATGTTCTTCTAGAACCTCCTACAATTTTAGAATTTACACTCAATTCTCCAGAGTATTTAGGTGAATTCATGAGTTCGATTCGATTATTCTTTTCTATTTCTAATCTTAAAAACCATCTAAACCCTGAATTGTCTAATGACTCATAAAGAAGATGAATTTCTTAAAGATATATCCAAGGAACAAATGATCCCCTCTCTGACCACCTGTGGCTCCCCAGACTCCCCACCGTTTCATCAACTAATCTAATTCTTGTGTTTCACACCTCAACTAAGGGCATCTGGGATGTGTTTTACAGCTCAACCAATGGAGCTTGGGATGATCTTAAGAAGAGTTATCCTCAAAATAAGAATGTCCAGAGCATACAATTTGTATGAAATTTTTTCTCATTTAAGCAGAATGACAATTCTGTTGGTGACTACTATAGTGCTTTAAAAGGCATGTGGGAGAAACTTGATGTGTACCAACCCCTCCCTACTGAAAATTGAAGTTCTCAAATCTTAGCGTTCAGAATTCTTGAATGCCAAATTTGTCTAGATTAGACTCTAACCTTCAACCGTCAAAAGTCAAATATTAGCCAATGAGAAAATTCCCTTAATGAATGAGGCATATTGGACACAGTCGTGGCTCTGGCTTTCCTAGCATAGGTCTTGATTCAGGGGGAGGTCGGGGACATGGTATGGGCGGTCGTGGTCGACAGCAATCTGATCAGGTTGTCAAACATTGTACTCATTGTGGCCAAAATAATCATACGGTTGAGAAGTGTTGCGTCAAGCACGGTAAGCCCCAATGGGCACAACAACTATTTGCTAGCAAATCTATACCTAATGGGAGTGCTAATGTGATCCTCTGTCTCTTCTGATGAGTAAGTCAATCAACTTGATGCAGAATCGAGGCTGAACCGAGTTGACCCTTCGGGCAATCTCAACCGAGAGGTACCGGGTCCGACTGGATTTTTGGATTCATTAGGAACTTTAGGATTTTATTTTATTTGGGGATTATTTGCAATCTTTTAATTTGGGTAATTGACAGTCAATTAGGGAGTCACCAATTTGAGTTTTATTCTGTTTCTAATTTTATTAGTGAGAACTTAGGAAGCAAATTAGAAGTTGCTAATTTAGTCTTAGATTTTTATTAGGCAAGTTTTAATTTTCAGTTATTATATAAAGGCACGTAACCCAAGTATTAGATAGATTTTGAATGATGAATTGATTTAAAGGTTTTAGTGCCAGGTATGGTGCAAGTCGTGTGACCCCTTTCCCCCCTATTCTTCTCTTCTCCCTGCAACTCTGAGTTTCTCTCAGGAATTTCTTCCCTTTTCTCTACGGGCCCTCCATCAAGTGGTATCAGAGCAAATTTCCTACGAAATCCTTTACTCTAATGGCATTTCCCTTTGAATTTATTAGTCTTATTGAGGAACTTAAGAAGAAATTTGATGATGAAATGAAGGAACATCGATCAGAATCTCGGGAACTTCGATCAGATTTTTAAAAGCTTACTGAAAGTACCAAATGCTTATGTGATAAGGTGTGCAACATGATCGAGGACGAGTTAGTGATAGACAAGCCGGTTAACACTAGACGTGACAATCAAGATGAACTTAGCGGTCCGATCAAGGCTGCATCTAAAGAACTGATCGATTGTCCACTTTCAGTTGTGAAACCCCAACATCAGATTCCAATCAAAGTCATATCATTCATTGGTGACCATCAGGAGACCGTGACAGATGAAAGCATGTTGTGCTGGATCATAGCCCCATCAAAGCCAATGATCATGGATGTTGATCAAGTGGTGCTAATCCTCTCCTTTAAAACTCGTGGATGAGAGTTTTTCTCAACATCGGGGGAGTTGATGCGAAATCGAGGCTGAACCAAGTTAACCCTTCGGGCAATCTCAACCGAGATGAACCGGGTCCGATTGGATTTTTGAATTCATTAGGATCTTTAAGATTTTATTTTATTTGGGGATTATTTGTAATCCTTTAATTTGGGTAATTGATAGTCAATTAGGGAGTTACCAATTTGAGTTTTATTCTGTTTCTAATTTTATTAGTGAGAACTTAGGAAGCAAAGTAGAAGTTGCAAATTTAGTCTTAGATTTTTATTAGGCAAGTTTTAATTTCCAGTTATTATATTAAGGCATGTAACATAAGTATTAGATAGATTTTGAATGATGAATTGATTTAAAGGTTTTAGTGTCAAATATGGTGCAAGTCGTGTGACCCCTTTCCCCCCTATTCTTCTCTTCTCCCTGTAACTCTGAGTTTCTCTTAGGGATTTCTTCCCTTTTCTCTACGGGCCCTCCATCGCAACTACTAAAACATCTCCATCAACTTGAGACATTTACTTCCACATCTATGGCCACATTGTCTTTTAGTGTTTGACTTTGGCCAAATACAAAGTCGAGACTTAGGTTTGAGTATTATAGAAGTATCTAGTTATGTTCTTATTCTTTTCCTAGAGAGCATGTACTGTTATTAGGTAGTTTTTGAGTCTTAAGTCAATTCGTTTCTTTTTTCAATTGTTTCGTATTTTGGTTGTTTCTATGTAATTGAGTCCTAGCCTCCACTATATATAGAGGCTCTTGTGTTGCATAGAATTAGAAGTTGATTAATGATATTCTGTGAACTTTGTTTGCTGGTTTGTTCCTAAGAAAGGATGTTTCAACAGCTGAAAAAATTATGGGTGAGAGACCCAGGACTGAGAGAGTCCACCCCACCCACATCTATCCTTCTATACTTCTTTTCTCTACTTTCTACACCTATTCTACTTCTATTTATTCATTATTATTGTGAGAACAAAGTCCCAGCCGTTGCTGAACACAAGAGCACACAACCAGGCTACAGAATCCAGTAATAGGGTTTTCCCGGGAAGAAATTTTAAGGCCATATCTCCCAGACCAGATCTCCGATTGCTGCAGTAATTTAGGGTTTTGTTTAGTACCCTAGGAGGGAAACTCAACCAGAATTTAAGGATCATCCGACACTTCCAGCTCAAGTTCTTGAAGAATCACCAAAAGTTTCCTTTTTCTTGCAACCAAAATAAGTTCAGCTGGCAGAATTTGTTTAGATTTTGATGGTTTGTTCCCCATATGAGATCTCCATTCAATCCAAAATTCAGCTCCATCTGAGCTGTAATTTGTGAGTTATCGAACTCCTTTATTCAGCCCTATTTTCCAGATCTGAGTTTTCTATTGAATCTGAACTTGATTTGTGTGTTGGAGTCTATGATGGATCCTACTGGTGATGGAGGGCCCATAGAGAAAAGGGAGAAATCTCTGAGAGAAACTCAAAGTTGCAGGGGAGAAGAGAAGAATAACACAAAGAGGGGGGAGAGGGGTCACACGTCTTACACCATACCTGGCACTAAAACCTTCAATTCAATTCATCATTCAAAATCTGTCTAATAACTTGGATTACATGCCCTTATATAACTGAAAATTAAAACTTGCCTAATAAAATCTAAAACTGAAATTAGCAACTTCTAATTACTTCCTAAATTCTAACTAATGAAATTAGAAACAAAATAAACTCAAATTGATAACTCCCTAATTGACTAACAACTACCCAAAATAAAAAATTATATATCTTTCCAAATAAAATAACTCAATATTTCCTAAATAAAATAAATCCTAAAATATTTTATTGATCCCAAAAAAATCAAACCAGATCCGGTTCGTCTCGGCTAAGATTGCCCGAAGGATCAACCCGGTTCAGCCTCAATTCTACATCAACTGAGACTGATTACCCTTTAGTAATTTAGTTTGACATCAGTCTTCTCTTCTTTTTAGAAGTTTAAATGTCCATCCCAAGTTATTCTTACAGATGGATCATCTACTAATGTTACTAGTTATGGTGTCATTCCTCTTTCTTCTTCTCTTTCATTATCTCGTGTACTTCATGTAATCAAATTACCAGTCAATCTTTTATCTGTTAGTTAGTTTACAAAGAATCATCATTGCACCATCACCTTTTGCCCTTCCCATTGCGTTTTTCAAGATCTCAAGACAAAGAAGACGATTGCTAGAGGGCATGAGAGGGATTTTTTGTACTACTTTGATGTTGCCTCCTCATCTACGGCGGTGTCTGTTACCTTTGGGTGCTGCTCCTCGTCATTGGCACTACCTGTTGGGACATCTATCTCTCTTCAAGCTACAACATATGGTCCCCAGTTGCAAGTCTTATCTCTCGCATAAAATGTGAAGTTTGTGGGTTTGGCAAGCATCACCAAAATTTTTCTAGTGTCAAGGAATTAGTCTTTATTAGACTCAGTTCATTCCAATATCTGGGGTCCATGTAAGGTTAAGAGTTGGTCAAGTTTTTCTTATTTTGTCACCTTTGTTGACGATCACTCTCGTATGACGTGGTTGTATCTTTTAAAGTAATGTTATAAGTTTGTTCCTATTTTAAACAAATTTATAATAAAATTTTAATGTTTGATTAAAAAAATTGCGTGCTTCTATGCTCTTGAGACTACCCAATGTGAAATTTCATCCTTCTGTTTAGACAATGGCATTATCCATCAAACTACTTATTCTTACACACCTCAACAAAATGGCATGGCAAATGAAAAAACTGACATTTAATATTACTAGATCTTTAATGTTTCATATGAATGTACCCAAAATTTATTGAGATGCTATTTCGACCGCTTGTCATTTGATTAATTGCTCGATCACCGGGACAGAGTGCTCTATGATCAGCTTACTCTCCATTGGGCTCATTCTTACTTAGCTCTAGCACGCATCAATGCTCATGGAGCAATCAAACTATTGCGCTACAGTGCTGGATGCCCTCTTCTTTTCTTCACAATAAGTCTCCCTTCTCCATTGTTTTTTTCCAAACAGCGTAATATTTGGCCTACCACCACGAATTTTTGGGTGCACATGTTTTTTTCATAATCTTCATCCTGACATTGATAAATTGTCTCCTTGTGCTATAAAGTGTGCTTACCTTGAGTATTCTAGCACTCAAAAAGGATATTGTATGATCTTGCCACTCGTCAGCAATTTGTTAGTGTTGATGTTACATTTTTTTCAAAAATATTCCCTACTTTGGTGGTGTTGTTTCTGACTTAGCTCATGTCTCTCCTAGCCTTCCACATGTTCCTACATTAATTCCTTTTCAAGATTCTATGTCCAAATCCAAAACAATACCATCACAAGTATAAAAGCGTCATCCCAAGTTGTAACCGCCAATTACAACCACTCCTCTCTTCTCCTAATGACTTGTCAATTGTTTTATGAAAAGGTACTCATTCCTATACTCAGAAATCCTTGGTTTCTATCATATTACTAATTATGTTTCTATTTCCCATCTTCCGGTTTCTTTTCGTACTTTTGCCCTCTCATTGACTTCCCACTCCATTTGTACCAAATACCAAGGTGTTTTATCTCTCCCTGGGTGGAAGTCCGCACAGATGTGGAAATGGATTCCTCGCTTTCCCGCAAGACTTGGAATTTGGTAGATTTACCTCCAGGTTAAGGATCTTATGCGGTGCCGTTGGGTGTATATGTATATCATTGAATATAGCACTGATTGTTCTGTTAAGCAACTAAAAGCTCAGTTGGTTTCTAAGGTATATACTCACACCTATGGAGTTGAATATTTTAAAACCATCTCTCATGCTGCTAGCCTGAATTTTGTGAGAATTTTGATCTCTTTGGTTGTTAACCTTAATTGGGCTCTTTTTCAGTTAGACATCGAAATACTTTTATGTATAACGATTTGCATAAGATTTAAATGGGGCAACCTCTTGGGTATTGTTTATTGGGGGTAGAGCCCCCTGAAAGTTTGTAAGTTGAACAAAGATATTTCTAAGTTGAAACAATTACCGGGAGCATGGTTTAATAAATTTAGTAGAGTTAATGCTAGCTATCACTTTCCTCAATGTTACTCTAACCATTTAGTGTTTTTTCGTCGTCAAGACTCTTAAGTAATTGTGTTGGTCATTTATGTTGATGATAATAGTCTCTGGATCAGCCTTGAGCCATTGTATGTTTGCACTTATCATGGATGATTTAACCAAAAGCATTTAAAACGAGGTCCCATGGTGTATGCTCTTTCGCCGATGATATTGTTTTGGTGGACGAGACAAAAGCAAGGATTACCGCTAAGTTAAAGCTATAGAGATCAACCTTGAAAACAAAAGACTTTGAGCTTAATAGATCAAAGATTAAGTATATGACGTGTAACTTTATTTAGTGATAATAACATGGTGAAAATTGAGGAGAGAGATACTGCAAAGTGACATAGAAGATGATGTTTCACAGAGATTTAAAGTGGGATGGATGAAGTAGAGAGGTGCGACCGGAGTCCGATGTGACTGATGTATTCCTTTAAAACTTAAAGGAAAGTTTTATAGGACTGTTGCAGGACTGACTATGATGTATGAGTCAGAATGTTGGGTAATTAAGAAGTGTCAGATAGAGAAGATATGTGTAGCAAAGATGAGAATGTTAAGATGGATATGCGGCAAAACTAGGAAGGATAAAGTAAGAAATGAATATATTAGAGCTTATTTGGGCGTTGCCCTGATCAATGACAAGCTTCGAGAAAATTCTTTGAGGTGGTTATGGTCATGTTCAATGGAGGACTGGGGACAACCCAGTAAGGAATGATCTGATTCCTATTGAAGGAGCTAAAAGAGCTAGGGGCATGCCTAAAATGATCCGTAGGAGAAGTTGTGAGGAATGACATGCATAGTCTAAGTCTTGTCCCAAGTATGACCTCAAATAGAGCCTATCAAAGGGCAAGGATCCATGTAGCCAACCCCATTTAGCTGAGATTCTCCTGACTTGTTGGGTTATGCGTCTTTCATCTTACTTTCATTTCTCATCTCTCATGTCTTCATCTCTTCATTTCCCCTATTTTGTTTGGACCTCAGTTTTCCCTACTTTGTTTTACACAAATCCATGTAGTCGGCCTCATTAAGTTGTGATATGGCTGAATTGATCGTTGTTGTATATAATTGTCTCTGATAATAACTTGTCTAGGTTTGAACAAGTTAAGTCTTGCAACACTTTTGGATGAAATATTTGGGAGTTCTTTAGATATTTTCTAGGCATTGAGATCATTCGCAGCAAAAAAGGACTTAGATTGTCTTAGAAAAAGTATGTTCTTGACCTTCAAAGTGAGACAGAAACGTTAGAATGTAAGCCGGTAAATAACTCTATGGATCCTCATGAAAAACTGAGTTCAAATGATGAGGAGTTCGCAAACTAACATCAGTATCGGAGGTTAGTCAGAAAACTCATATATCTTACTGCTACCCGACCTAATATATCCTTTGTTGTTGACGTGATTTGTCAGTTTATGGAGACGCCTCAACAGGTTCATTGGGAGGCAACATGTTGTATCCTGAGATATCTTACGGGTGCTCCAGGAAACAGACTTCTTTTTTGCCGTCATGGGTACACCAATATTGTTGGTTATTCTAATGCAGATTAGGTTGGTGTTGATGGTGATTAGAGGTCTACTACAGGCTAAGTTACTGTATGTTTGTTGAAGGTAATCTTGTTACATGGAGAAGTAATGAAGCACCAATTTGTCGCCATCATGGTCCATAGGGGTATTTTGGTCTCATACTCATTCTAGTCATTCTAGATTGTTCTCCCCTACATTGTAAATAAAGCTGGCCTGTGTCCCATTAGACACAAGTCATTACTCCATTCCACAAGTAGCTTATTAACGGAATCTATTAACCACCTCAGAGAAATATAAATGTGAAACCAAGAATAAAAAAATTAAAAAAAAAAAAGAACCAATGATAACTAACATAAAGAGATCCTCGAAAAAAATGTGCTACCCAAAAATTGTTAACAATATTGCTAAAATTTAGAATTACTTTGGTCAGTAAATATTGCAAGGGTCCCAAAAAATTAAGCCAGCAAAAGATTCCCATAGAGGCTTCAAATTTAACTGGAGGATTATCTGCATTTACCTCAAACACCGTATTAAGCTTTCTGCAGCAGAGGCTTCTTGCATGGCCTCAACAGCTGCCATTTGTGCAGCATCTCTGTGCTTCAAAACCTCCTGAAATAAAAATGTTTCAGAATATTTATCAGAAGAGCATAATAAGTAGCAGGCTCAAATCTTGGTTATTAGAAAACAAGGAATTCTAAGAATCATACAGAGCCTAAGTAAAAAGTCCGTTACGAATTTACTATCTAATAAAGTACTATTTGTCATCGTCAATAAGTCATCGATCCCGAAAATATGATAAAGGCAATGCCAAACATGATCTTCATATAAAAAAAGAAAGGGAAAAAAAATGAAGCCATGTCACTCATTTAACACTAGTCAACTGACATCTGTAGACAGAATTTTCATTCAAAAAAATGGTTATGATTATTGACCATCAAATTGAATTTACCAGATTGCTAGTGTAAGTGTATAACACAATTTTGAGGTATATTCACCCAAAAGGTGGTAAAAAATCATACACAGTGATGAGTCTGTTGACTGGAAACAGAAGTATCTGAATAAATAAGTTACCCACTGGCAAGAAGTTTCTCAAAGGGCATAAAACCCGAGAGAAAAAGGACTATAATGGGCAGCATATACATAAGACATTACACAATGACTCTGGTGTTACCAATTTCTAGACTTTACCTTTCCAAGCTTAGCAAGAGATGATGGGATCGAAGACCATGAAACACTGCCATCTGTCAATCTTCTGTTATTGGGAAGAACCTTGACTAAGTTCCCAGGGAGCCCATTGCTAGCAACTTCTGATGTTTTCTTTCCAACAGAAGTCCGCTGATTATTTGACTTATCAAGATTGCCCAAACCTCCATTTGAAGTAACTTTTTTTGCAGTCATCTGAAACTTTTCCTCTTTAGATGACAACTTGTCATTTGGTCCCAGATTCCTCCTAAGGGCCTGCTAAGATAATAATTAGATGACGAAGAACAATGCTCCATAAATTCCCCACAGCATAAACTGACAAAGCAGGGAAAAAATGTAAGAAGAAAACGAAAAGGAAAAAGCTGAGATAATTCACATCCCTGGTGTTATAACCCTTATCATTGAACGCATTTGAGCTTAAAACAACAATCAAGACAAAGAAGAGAGAATTTTAAAATCATTTCAAAGACCCAGGTCTGCAGAGTCCACCTTTCCAAGGAAAGAAGCCCATGCAATAAATCACCTAAACATTCAAGGATCCTCCTATGACTGAAGCATCTAGTGACTAGTTTAAGATAAAGAAATTAGCTCTGCCTCATTTGAGCCCCAAAAACTAACTTTTTTTTATGCAAGTACACAGACTATTAGAAAAATTCATCATTTTCCAGTCAAAATTGGAATCAGAAAGAAACCATCTATAGGCAGAATCTAAAGCTTACCAAGCTGCTTCGAGCTTCAGGTTTCAAATCATGCTTGGTGGCCACCTCCAAGCTTGTATTCTCCCTACCCTTCTTCACGTCAATACCCCCTTCCCAGCTCTTCCTCAGAGCCTTGGACCCAAATTCAATCCCCTGAAACATATTCCCAATAGAATTCCCTGCAGGCAACTTCTTCACCGCAGTACTTGCCCGAAAAATAGAAGCTGTCTTCTCCATTAATCCCAATGCACCAGTTGCCTTATCCAGCCCCTTGATATTTGCTTGCTTTCGAACTCCATTAGCAAACTTCTCAAATGAAGTAGGCAACGAGTAACAACTTGTCGGGGACGAAGGAACCGACCATGAATTTGAAGACTTCGACTTTGATTCCTTCTTCTCTGCCAGATTCAAAGCAGTCTTCGACAACTGAGACTTTGATCTACTTACCGGGCTCGCCACCTTCTTACCTGACGACTCAACCTTAGCACTACCGTTCTGTTTCTCCACAATTGGATTCCTCTTAACTCCTTTGGGCACAATTTTGGAGTTGTTCTCTCTATCCCCAATTGAGTTGCTACCATTCAAAACCTTCGATGGTGTTTTCAACTTCTGGGCAGGGTTTGATTCAGATGAATTGAGGAATCCAAGAGAGTGAGTGGCAACCAGATCTTCGGGGCTGCCGACGCAGGGATGTCTACCAGGGACAGGCTTCACCCCTCTTAGAATAGGCACAGGAGAAGCAGCCTCAAGCCGCTCAACATGAATGAACTGACCCAGTTGAAGCTTATCACTAAGGATCAAATCGTCGTGTTCATCAGGAAGAGACACATAGGTGGCATGAGAAGAATCTGATACCTTGAGATAAAACCCTTGGTTTGGGAAGAGCTCTCCGCCTGTGAGTGCAGGGACAATGCTAACAACCTGAAGCAGTGATGATCTGTGCTCCCCTGCAACCTTCACATTTGTGTTCATGTGCTGTAGAAGCTTCAGGAGAACACCAGGGACCAAACTCGCCATTACAAAAACTTTCAAAACGCGTCACTCCGTAGAAGGGAGAAGGGGAAACGCCATGGTTTTGGGCAAGATCAAGACGACAAAAGCCTTGTAATGGGAAATAATGATCCTAGGAGCTATAGAAACAATAAATGGATTACTATGCGAACCCGGATGGAAATTTCGATCTTCTGAGATCTTAAATGCATGGAGCTCAAGAAATTATTAAGAAAAAAAAAAAAAAAACCAATATCCCAAATCCCAAAAAAAAATTCTTGAAAAAGGTGAAAACGCAGAGAAGAAAACGATTGATCTACGACCCAGAATGGAAAGTTAACTTCTGTTATTACTCTGAAGAGATTTGAAACAGTACAGAAAATAAAGAACAAGAAAACGAATATCACATCCAAGAACCAGATGGGACTTGCGAGTTTAGATTTTAGAAAAATATAAGAGAAGCCGGGAAACTTCTGACCAAAACAGGCAGGCAGAAGGAGGAAGGTTGGTTGACATAAAAGAGAGAAAAGTGAACTTTTATTGCATCAAAGACTTAATGCATTACTGAAACAGAGATGTAATTAAAAACCTGACACGCACAGCACAAACAAACGCATCCACAAAACGAAATCTGAGCCCTTCCCGCCTTCTCTTCCTCTTCAGTCTTCTCTTCCTCTTTAAAACTATTAGAAATGGCAGATGGGTGATCAGAATCAGAACCCAGACTTTCAGAAACAATGTGAATGAATCATAGAAAAATATATGAAGATTTTTTGGATTTTCTTTTTCTTCTTCAGGCTTCTCAGTTCAGTTGTTGTTGTTCTGTCCTTTTCCTTTTATTTTTTCTGAATAAAATTTTTAATAAACAATTCAAAAAATATGGTGGTGGAGATTTTTTTTTTTTTTTTTTTTTAATATAATGTATCTGCATGTGATGGATAATGGGAGTGTCGGTTACCTAATGTCCTAACAAGGTGTCAGATCGCGCCGTCAATAACAATTAATTTTTGATTGACGTAAAATAGTTTCCAATTCCTACTGACATATTCCGTATCACTTCTCTCTATTATACACTTCTTACACCACCGAAAAGATGTTTAACCATCTGTCCAACAAAGAGGAGAGGTTTTCGGTCCTCTATTGGTAAAGCCTAAGCTTGTGTTTAAAAGTACAAAAAATTATACTATTTTTTTTTCTTTTAATAAATACTCATCATCATGTTTGTTATGTCTTGAATTAAGAGAAGATTTTTGATGTTTTAATTTCAAATTTTATTTTTTTAAAAAATGAAATTTCTTATACCGAAAAAAAAAAATAGCCTAAAACACAAAAAGAAAGAAAAAATGTTCTCTTTTCTTTTCTTCTATTAGTAGCCAAGTATATAAATTTTTTTTTTCTATTCATTTCATTTCTATTTTCTTTTCTTTTTTTCATTTCTGTTCTTTTCTTTGTGCCAATCTCATTCATGTACCACCTTAGGAGTTACATACTCTAAGCTCACCATGGTCGTATGTAACCTAGGGCATAGACGTAATTAATCAAGTCATTTCCAAGTATTCTAATAGACATGAGTACACCCTGGTGGCAATAGACCACTTCACCAAGTAAATACAGGCACAATCATACGCCAAGCTTATTGTAGTCAAAGTATCTAAATTCATAATCGAAAACATCATTTGTAGACATTGATTGCCACAAAAAACAATCTTTGATGAAGGAAATCACTTCAGGGGTGAGGTTGAAAAGATGTGTAATTATCTAAAGATCCAAAGACATGGATCCTCACCCTAAGGGTTAGAAACTAATGGAGCAGTCAAAGCAACTAACAAGAATACCAAAAGTATTATAAAGAAAATGGTTGCGAAAAATATTGATTGGGCCGACAAAATATCATACACATAATGGGCATACAAAACTTCCATTCACACATCGAGTAGGGCAACACCGTACGCATAGAGTATAGAGGCAATACTTCTATTAGAATTAGAAATCATATCCTTAAGAGTTCTCATGAATAGTGAAGTCTTAGAAGTTGAACGGAAATAATTTAGATATTGTTAATTAATATGGGTCAATTGGGTTTCGACCCGGTTCCTTCGTGGGTCGCCCACTTTGGATAATCATAGACCCACTAGAATTGAGAATCCTAACTAGTCAATTCTCTATAAATAAGAGGGTTTTGACCACAAAACTAATTAGAGTTTTTGACCTAATTTCTAAAGCTCTCTCTCTCCCTATTCTCTTTTGTCTCTTCCAATTGAGAGTGTGTCTCCAAGGATTTCCATTGCAATCCTTAGATTTAGAGGGTGAAATATTACCTAGCGAGATCACCGTAACCTTTCATTTGTCGTTGTTCGTGCGGATCAACTTGTGATACAATCTGATCCATTATGTTGAGAGGAAAATCATACTAAGGTAATCCTCAATATCCGTTTACTTTCCGTTTAACATTGATATAGAGCAAGGGTTTTGGTTGTACCTTTGCAGTTCGTACATCGTTGCGACTCCCCATAGTTATCGATGTTTGTGCCGCATTACTAAAACCTGTTCCATGGCCGTGCGATTGATCGACCTGTGTGTTGCGCGCATGGCCACAAGTTTTTTGGCCGCTGCCTCACGAATTCTTGTGCGCCGAACTTTTACTTGCCACGCCCGGTATTGGCTGCAAGAATACTGGCCGAGAGCTATCCCAACCAGACAACCACCTGTGCGTTTTTTTTTGTGCAAAAGTGTTATAGTATTATATAGTATTCATTACAATTGTAATGGTTACTATATGACATCATGTAATTATTACTATATGATGATTCTAAATTGTAAAAGAATCAAACCTTTTGAATTGTTTGTGTTTAGCCTAACTCTCTCTCTCTCTCTCTCTCTCTCTCTCTCTCTCTCTCTCTCTCTCTCTCTCTCTCTCTCTCTCTCTGAGATTGGTGGCGGGCAGCAAGCCTCACGGCTTGGCTGGTCGTATTCTCTAAAAAAAAAAAAAGGGGAATATGAGGTCATTCTTTTTTTCTTTTTCTTGATGTTACTGCTGAGAATATGTATGAGGCTCAATGCCGATCCTGCACAAGCATAGAAGGCAGAGGCCTGGAGGTGTTTTCGGGATTAATACTCCGATGCCCAAGTTAGAGACCAGCAGAACAATATTTTCATAGGAGTAATGGTGTGAGCGTATTGACTTACTCGTTCTGTCTTTTAGGGTTCCTACTTATAGGATTACCCACTTTCCGATTCCTACTAGGATACATCTTCCTACCTTCGTGGGGAATATTCCCTATCTAGGTATCTCCTCCTCCTTATATAGTTAGAGTCCTTCGTGCCCCTCTCTTCGTTGAGGGGGACTCAAACCTCCCCCTTCTTCTAATCTCTGGAGTCCTAGTCGTGGTGGATATCCCTTAACTGGGTGCCACGTGTCCTTAACTGGGATGCCACTTGCCTTATTCTCACCGGGTGACTAATTTGAGCGTATCAGAAACCCCCTTACTACCACTAAGAAACCCTTCTAGTGGGAGTAACCACGCCTTTCTTTTCCCTCTCTCTTCATGTTCCTTCGGCCCTCTTCATTCGGATTTTCCCTTCGTCCTGTCTGAGGTAGAGGCCTTCGGTCAGGTCTGCTCGACTTTGTCTTAGGCAACCACCCGAGGTAGTGACCTTCGATCAGGTCTGCTCGGCCTTGGCCTAAGCCCCCAATCGAGGTAGAGATCTTCGGTCAGATCTGCTCGGCCTTGGCGTTAGCCCCCAACCGAAGTAGAGACCTTCGGTCAGGTCTACTCGACCTTGGCCTGAGCCCCCAATCGAGGTAGTGACTTTCGGTCAGGTCTACTCGGCCTTGGCCTGAGAGCTCAACCGAGGTAGTGACTTTCGATCAGGTCTGCTCGGCCTTGGCCTGAGTCCCCAACAGAGGTAGTGACCTTCGGTCAAGTCTGCTCATTCTTGGCCTGAGCCCCCAACCGAAGGACGAAAAAAGTTTGGTTCCTCGTGCGTTTGACTTGAGTAGTACGCCGCTCGTGTGTTTTGCTTGGGAGTGCCTCAGGAATCCCCATTAATGACGTGTCTTGGTCATTAATGGCCTTGAGCAGTCAGATCATTGTTACCTTGCCTATATAAAGTGATATTCCCTCATTTTAGGCATTCTCTTTACCAGAGCCATCAACCTTTGGTCTCATACTCTCTCCTTCGTCTTCGGTTTCCTCATCCATCGTCATCAGTAAGTTCCATATCTAGCTCCTTCGGTAGTAGGCCCTCGTCCTCTAAGGGGACCGTCTCTAACCACAGGAATTGTAGCCCCGGACATGTCCGAGGGATGTCCTAGGGTTCGTACTCCGAGTCCCATTCGTCCCGTGTCTCTTCCTCTACTATAACACATCACGGATCCGTGGGTGGTCCGAGCGTTGAGGATATTATGGAAGGGGTTCTTGAATCCCGAGCCTAGACGAATGAGTCTCTTCTCGTATAGGCTAAGGACATAGTATTTACTATGTCCCAGGTCGAGCTCGATGAGCTTAGGGTCTCCTGTAGTATCCCGGGCGAGTTCGACCTTCGAGTCCTGAGGCCCACCAACAGGGCCAGTTATAGGAGCCTTGGTGAACTTTGCTTCTACTGAGATGCCTTCAAGGCAGGGCTTCGGCTTCCTCTTCACCCTTTCTTCAGCCAAGTGTTTCGGCACTATGGCATCTGCCCGGCCTAGTTGACTCCGAATGGGTGGCGGCAGATTCTTAGCTTTATAGTATACTTCTCTCGAATTTAGAGGCCCATCTCCCTTCCTCTTTTTCTTAATTGTCTGTCCCTCGGTTCCAGTAAAGGGGACTCGGGCTGGTATTACTTCAACCCTCGGAAGGACATTAGGTTGCTGAATGGGTATCCTACATCGATCCACAGTTGGAAGCATAAGTACTTCTTTGTGAGATCGTCCGAGGGTTTCCCCATCGGCAACATCTGGGACATCCCTGACTTGAAGGATGTGAACTCCGTGCCAACCCTCTTCGGGGTGGACGCAGAGTCGCTGGCATTGGCCAAACACAAGCCTCAAAGCTCATCAGTCAAGTCCTATAGTCTTCAATCGGACGCCGTCCTGTTTCGATTCGGGCTTAGCCCGGGTGAGTCTTAGGTTCACCCGATTTCATTCTTGCTTCATCTTCTTCTTCCTTGTGCTAACTTCTGCTTCTCCCATGCAGTGCAACTCTCTAGGGAGGATGTTAAGGAAGCCATGGTTTCCAGGCAGGCCCAGGAGAAAAAGGAGGCCCAAGCGAGAGAGGCAAGAGAGAGGGAGGAGCAACAAAGGCAGAAGCAAAAGAAAAAGGAGAAGAGGACGATTTTAGCTTCTGAGCCGACCAAGCATCCTTCTAAGAGAAAGAGGGGTCTCGCGTGCGATCCCATCGAAGGGGGCTATTCAGGCCTTGGCCGTGCAGGACCGAGATGCCTCTACCCCACCTGAGCCTCCATCCAATGTTCATTTCCAGAGCTTGGTTCCGAACCGAGGTAGGTGCAAGCGTGGCTTCGTTCCCGACTGGTCTATGAAGGAGGATGACTCTTTCACCATTGGAAGGGTGGCTAGGGAGCTGGTGCTGAAGGGGAACCTCCAGAGAGATGTTTTCGATGCCCAAAAGCAAGGGACCTCGACCATGGTGACCAGTGCCTGCTTCTACATGGCAGGGGTAAGTTTCCTTCGGCCTTCGGCCTTTAGACTTCTTGATTGATGTATCTCATTTCTGTAACTTATACTTTTCATCAGGCCTAGAACCAACTTGCCTAGCTCATTGTCCGAATTGAGGCCATGGTTCGGGACTTGGAGAGATCCGAGCTGGAGAAGGTGAGCCTGGAGAATGAGTGCTCTGTTCTACTTGAGAAGGTAGAGCATTTGGAGACTGAGCTCCTTCGGGCTCGTCAAGAGCACGATTGGGAACTATCGGAGCTAAGGTCCCAAATGTCTGCTAGGCTTGAAGCGGCTGAAGCCCAAGGGATCGAAATGTATAAGGCCTCCGAAGACTTCTATGAAGAGGTAAAGCAGGCTGCTGCTTCAGGATACATGATGGGCTTGCCCGAGGTCCAAGACTGGGTTCTCGAGCATTACCCTGAGGTATCCTTTGAGGATAGTGGCCTAATTTTTAAGGAGGAAGGTGAAGCAGCCTCGGCTCCTGCCCCTGTGGCCACTCAGGTGACCGGGCTCGAGGAGAGTGGTGATGAGGAGGAGGTTCAGAGGCCCCGCAAAGTCCCCCTTACTCCTGGTCGTGATGGTTCAGACCAAGATGTCCCCGGCGCCATTGATAGCAAAGCTGTTCTCCCGACCGAAGCCCCTTGAGATGTCTACCTTGTTCTTTTTGATCACTTTTTGGCCTTCGGTTCTCTTTTTTTGTATCCCTTTTTTTTTGCAAATTTGGCCTTCAGGCCTCTTTATATAATTTTGGCCTTCGGGCCTCTTTGATGAATGGAACACCTTCTTTCTTCCTTGAGATTCCCTTGTATTCTCGCTTTTTTTTTTTTTTTTTTTGCAATCCCCATGATTAATTCTGAACCCGAAGGACTGTCACAGGTCTTTGGCTCGTAGGTAGGGGTATGAAAGCCGAAGCTCTTATGCAAGTGATTTTGTCAAGTGACAGCCAACCTTAATTACAAGGATCAGTCCTGGTGGGTTGTTGGTCCGATGGTGGGAGCATAAAAGCCGAAGCTCCTACACAAGTATCTCTTGATTGGTGTTTTCCTTCAGCCCCAACCACAGGTGCTTCCTTTATGATCGAAGGATGAGGGGTGTTGTTGGCGGCCCTCTTGTGACTTCGAGTGGACCTTCGGTTGGGCATGCTCGGCCCTGCCCGAGGCCCCAACCAAGGGGGGTCCCTTTGGTCAGGTCTGCTTAGCCTTGGCCTGAGCCCCCCGACTGAGGGAGAGACCTTTGGTCAGGTCAGCTTAGCCTTGCCCTGAGCTCCCAACCAAGTGGTGTCCCGTCGATTAGGTCAGCTCAGCATTGGCTTGAGCTCCCAACCGAGGGATACTACTTTGGTTATGTCAGCTCAGCTTTGGCCTGAGCACCTGACCGAAGGATGTACATTTCATAGCCATTATCTGGAAACAATTTCTGTAAACCATCTTATATATTTTGAAATGAAAATCCTCCTAAAAGCATGATATGGAGAACTACAAATTGAAAGTGCTTAAGAATTTAAAAAATAACTAAGTAAATGTGTACGCTACTACTACTAGGCACGTTATTACTACTGGTAGAATTTTCTCAAGTTCTTCAAGTTCCATGATCGAGGTATCATTTCTCCCCCTGTAGTCTCCAGGTGATAGGACCCTGGTCGTATTATCCTGATGACTCTGTAAGGCTCTTCCCAATTTGGAGCTAGCTTTCCTTGATGCTTCGTGTCCGATACCTCCGCCCTTCTTAGGACGAGGTCACCCACCCTGAACTCATTCCTTCGGATTTTTGCATTGTAATGTCTCGCAACCTTCTACTAGTAGGCTACAATCCTTTCCTGCAAGGCTTCTCACACTTCATTTAGGAGGTTCAGATTAGCTCGAAGCCCTTTGTCATTTTCTTCTTCATCGTAGTACTGAACTCGATGGGTCATGGCTCCTACCTCGATCGGGAGTACAGCTTTGGTGTCATAAGTTAAATTGAAGGGTGTTTCTTCGATTGCTAATCTTTCAGTCATGCGGTAAGCCCAAAGGATGTTGTGTAGCTCTTCTGCCTATAATCCCTTGGCATCATCTAGTCTTTTCTTTATTCCTTGGAGCAGGGTACGATTGGTGACCTCCGTCAACCCGTTGGTCGATGGGTATCCGGCGGATGTTTTCTTATGGTCAATGCCGAGGGCCCCGCAAAATAAGCCAAAAGTTGGGTTAGCGAACTAAGTTCCATTGTCCGTTACTATCGCTCGAGGGATCCCAAATTGATAAACCACCGCCCTCTCGAAGAAGTCCCTTATATTCTTTTCAGATATCGTAGCCAGTGCTTCGGCTTCTGCCCACTTCGTGAAGTAGTCTACTGCCACCACAACAAACTTTCTTTGCCCTGTGGCTAAGGGGAACAGACCTAGGATGTCCATTCCCCACATAGCAAATGGTATGGGGCTTGACAGGGAGGAAAGCTCGGTAGCGTGCTGCCTAGGAATGGGGACGAACATTTGACACTTAACACACTTCCTGACGAACTCCTCTGCATCTTTCCTCAGGGTCGGCTAGAATAGGCCCTGTCTCAGCACTTTGTGGGCTAAGGCCCGAGCTCCCAGATGTTGGCCATATATCCCTTCGTGTACTTCTCAGAGTGCATACTCGACATCGACAAGGTTTAGGCACTTAAGGTATGATGTGGTGAACCCTATCTTGTACAGCATCTCTTCCTTCAATAAGAACCGTGTTGATCACATTCATACCTTCCTTGCCTCATCCCTATCTTTGGGGAGCACTCCTTCCTTCAAGTACTTGATTATGACATCCATCCAGCTAGGGCCGTTTTCACCAATAGGTAACACCTCTTGGGCCCTTTTGGTGCTTGGTTGAGGTAAAACTTCAAAATACATCGATCGTCCGAGGTCCGTGAAGTCAGAGGTGGCCAACTGCGACAATGCATCTGCACTGGCATTCTCCGCCTGTGGCACCTGTCTTACCTCGAACTCCCTAAAGGCTGCCACTTTCTCCCGCACTGCCTTCAAGTATTTGGCCATCCTTTGTTCCTTGGCTTTATAGTCTCCATTCACTTGTCGCACCACGAGCTATGAGTCACTGTGCACCACTAACTCTTGTACCATCAAAGCCCACGCTAGATTAATTTCGGCTATTAGTGCTTCGTACTCAGCTTCATTATTAGAGGCACTGAAGTTGAATCCTTTGGGGCTGACTAGTATGATCCCTGAGGCGCTTCCCACTCAATTGGATGCACCATCCACATACAATGTCCAAGTCTTTTCTGCCCGAGCCTCGGTAGACTCGTAGGGTTCATCTGGGAGCATTGTCTCGGATATGAATTTGGCTAGGGCCTGGGCTTTTATCGAGGTTCTCAGTTTGTATTGGATGTAGAATTCTCCCAACTCTATTGCCCAGTTTACTAGGCGACCGGACATATTAGGCTTCTACAATATCTTCTTCAGGGGTTGGTCCATGAGCACGCATACTGTGTGTGATTGAAAATAGGGCCTCAACTTTCTTGCCGCTATCACTAGGGCGTATGCTACCTTTTTCATCTTTTTGTATCTTATTTCTGCATCCAAAAGTGTTCGTCTAACATAGTATATTGGCCGTTGTTGTCTTCCTTCTTCCTTTATCAATACCGCGCTTGCTGCCATTGCCGATACAACTAGGTATAGTTACAAGGTATCCCCAGTGTTTGGCTTCATCAGTAGTGGGGGTGCCTCTAAGTACTCCTTTAGTTGTTCGAAGGACTTCTCGCATTCCTCCATCCATTCAAACTTTTTGGATCCCTTCAAGGCTTTGAAGAAAGGAAGGCACTTGTCAGTTGTTCGAGACATGAACCATCTTAGGGCGATGACTCTGCCTGTCAACTCTTGGACTTGCTTCACATTCTGCGGTGACCTCATATCTTGAATGGCCTGTATTTTCATCGAGTTGGCTTCAATCCCCCTCTCCAAGACGATGAAGCTAAGGAACTTTCCCAATGCTACTCCGAATGCGCACTTTATTGGGTTCAGCTTCATGCCGTATTCCCTCAGTACTTGGAATGCCTTCTCTAAGTCTCGGATATAGTGTTCTGCCTTCAAGATTTTCACAAGCATGTCATCCACATACACCTCCATGGTCTTGCTGATCATCCCCTTGAAGATCTTGTTCACTAACCTTTGGTAAGTGGCCCCTGCGTTTTTCAACCCGAAGGGCATTACTTCATAGCAATACAGCCCCCCCTCGGTTATGAAGGATGTCTTCAGGACATCCGCCTCACACATCTTAATTTGATTGTACCTTGAGTACACATCCATGAAGCTCAGTGCCTCATGTCCTGATGTGGCATCGATGAGAAGGTCTATCTTTGGCAGGGGGTAGGTATCCTTCGGGCAAGCCTTGTTTAAATCCGTGAAGTCGATGCAGATCCTCTACTTCCTGTTTGCCTTCGGGACCATCACCATGTTGGATATCCATTTGGGGTATTGGATTTCGCAGATGAACTTGGCCTTTAGCAACTTTTCTACCTCTTCATCTATCTTCTGCTGTGCCTGCTTCTTAGTCGAGTCGGAACTCAGATGATGCTCTATTACCTTTTGGGCTATTCTAGACATGTCCAAGGCTGACTAGGAGAAGACGTCAGAATTGTCTCTTAGGAATGAGATGAGCTTTTCTTGTTGTTGCCTTGGCATTGTGGCCCCAACTTGGAATTGGCGAGTATTATCCCCTTCTTCGATGTCAACTTGCATCAGCTCCTCAGCCAGTTCCCCCTTCTGATAATTGGTGTCATCGTGTAAATCTTCTATCGGGAGCATCTCACTTGCTTTTTTTTTCCCCACAAGGTGGTGGCGTAGCACTTCCGAGACGCCGCTTGATCGCCTTAACATTCTTCGACCCAGTTGTTGGTTAGGAACTTCATCTTGAGGTGTGGTGTGGAGACAACAGCCTTAAGCAGGTTTAAGCCAACTCTCCCTAGTATGGCATTGTACGTCGTGGTGATGTCCACTACCAAAAAGCTGATAATGACTGTTACTTGGTAGTCTTCGGTGTCGGCCCTTACTGGCAACTTGATCGACCCATCTACTTTGATCGGGGCACCTGAGAACCCTTGCAACGGGTGTTCGACCTTCTTCAACTTTTCTCTGTCTAGGCCCATCTTTTGGAAAGCTTCGAGGAATAGAATATCAGCTAAGCTGCTGTTATCCATCAAGATCCTTTTTACTCTGCAATCGGCTAGGGTCATGGTGATTACCAGGGCATCGTCATATGGCGTCTGCACCCCTTCCAGATCGTCATTTGAAAATGAGATAACCGTCCCTGTCTTTGCCTTATTGTTTGACTATTCATCCACATACACGCTTCTCGCATAGGCCTTTGCTTTCCTGGCCGAGACAGGACTTTCTTCAATGGCCAAGCCTCCACTGATAGTTGTTATAACCCTGTTTGGGCTTTTATGATCGTTCTAGGGGCAATGGTCAGCTTCCTCGGGTGTTCGATCCCTTTGCCGTTCCTAATTGCCTCTACGGGCTGGCCCCCTTCTTTCACGGTAGCCTCTATCATCTCTTTAGCAGTTATCCCTGCGGTCATTGCCATCTTGGGCATTCTCCTTTTCATGATCTACGAATCAGCCCAAATATCCTCTTCAGATCATTCCTTCTATTTTTCCCTTCAGGAGCCAACAATCTTCAGTATCGTGGCCGTGGTCCCTGTAGAAGTGGCAATATTTGTCCATGTTGCGCCTCTCAGGATGTCGTCCCATCTTCCCTGGCCACTTCATGGCTCTGGAATTTGGGGAGTCTTTTATCTGTATTAGCACGTCCGTCTGTCTTTGGTTTAGGGGCGCATATCTTTCAAACTTCTTCGGTGGCCTGGGTGCTCGATCACGTTTGGACTTTCATCTCTTGCCCTCGGCAGGCTTATCATCACCTCTTGAGGTTCTTTTCCTCCTTGCCCTCCCTTCAGCTTCTTCATCAACTTGAAAGGTTTCTTCCATCTGGAATGTACTTATCGCACTGAGCGCTCAACTCAGCTAGGTTCCTCGGTGTATGCTTCACCAAAGACCTTTTTAGCTCTTTGTCTTTGACGCCTCCCAACAGGGCCATGAACTCTTCCTTCAGGTCCAGACCTCTGATCGTGATCTTCCCCTGTTGGAAGTACTTCATATAATTTCACAGTGACTCTCCTTCATGCTATTTGACATTGGTCAGGTTCAATATAGTCTTTTGAAGGGGTTGGCTACTGGAGAATTCCTTCACGAAGAAGTAACTCAAATCACTGATGCTGTGAATTGATTTCGTCGATAGGAGGTTATACCATAGCCTTACCGCTCTTCTGAACATCAAAGGCAAGGCGTGACATATGATGTTTATCGAGACCCAGTGGAATTGCATCACGACTTTGAAGCCTTTAAGATGATCAACGGGGTCCCCCGACCCGTCGTATGTGTCGTACTTAGGTAGGCAAAATCCAACTGGGAGTGGATCCCTCATGACCTCATCAGCCAGAGTCGTGTCATTGGTGAGGTCTAGCTTGCAAGTTCCTATTTGGTTCTCTGCTATCTTCCAGATTTCATCCTTCAGGTCTAGGATCATCTGCTTTAACCCAGGGTCTTTATGTCCCTGATCGTTTCCTTGGTACGGTTCTTCATGCCTAGCCCTGTGGTGTGCCGCGTCCTCTCTTTGGGTGAGGGGCCCTCCCTTGTTGCTCGGTTTCGAGGATTCCAACTGGACCTTTTTGACCCTGAGCTACTCCAGTCCTCGTCTTGAACTCGTTCTGATTGGACATGGGAGCCTCGCACTGCCCCACTAGTCTTCTAAGAGATAGCCTTTGAGACCTCCTTCATTATCTTGGCCATTCGGTCATACTTCTCCAGAAGGGAGTCGAACTGCTCCCTAGTCACATATTCTTGTGCCCTAGGAGGGGGTGGAAGATTACTATCTCTATGCACCGAATGTCCAACTGAGCGTTGGTCCCTCGCAAAACCTTCCCAATCATTATTTCCTTGTTCTTCACCGATGTCCACCAAGGGGGGAGAGATTCTGAAGGCTCCACCTCATTTATATTTTAACTCAGCACTGCTCTTTTTTTCTTATAATTGTAGGTTTTCTCCACTATTACTCTATCGTTCCCATAGACGGTGCCAGTCTATTACTGTCGAGAATCTGTATGAGGCTGATCGTCGATCCTACACAAGCACAGAAGGCAAAGGCTCGGAGGTGTCTCCGGGATTAGTCCTCCGACGCCCAAGTTAGAGACCGACAGAACAGTATTTTCATAGGAGTAATAGTGTGAGCATATTGACTTACCCGTTCTGTCTTTTAGGGTTTCTACTTATAGGAATACTGTCACACCCCGTTCACCCTGAACCGGAGCGGTGACCGAGTTAACACCGGTTAACCCAAACCTGCCAGGATCATCAGATACTGTATTCCACTACAGCATACATACACTAACATCAATTCATCAGATCAGCGGAAGACTAAGTTTTACCTGTAAATAATTCCCATATACTCGATACCCAAATGATAATACCATAATTATATACATTTGGGCCCGAAGGCATGATATATACACAAAAAGAATGAAGTTCAAATATCAAGTATATATACAGGAAATCATCAAAATCATCAGAGTACACAGCTCGGCTCGGTATCAAGGCTGGAGCTCAGCTCGGCCTCAGAACTGCTGTCCCGCAGCACAGCTCTCACACGCGCAGTCTACGCCGTGCTCAAACTCCTCAGGGGTCCACCAGTCCTCCTCAGGAAACTCGACTGTGGGACCCACCCCATGCTCCTCAGATGCATGACCTGCAAAATCATCTAAAAAGGGGTGTACACGTGGAATGAGCTCACTAGCTCAGTAAGTAGAGAGGTGGACCACTCACAACAGTCCACACATCACAACACATCATATGCACTACATGCCACGCAAATCATTTTAATCACATACACCTAATCAACATTACTAAGTCTTTGGTTTTAGTGCTACTACAACCACAGTGCGCGTATACTCCGGGTACGAGCCGCGAACTCCCTCCCGCGATACGCCCATAGGGCTGTTGGAGAAGGCCCACCGTGAGTACTCGGAAAAATAAAGACAATGCCGTCCACCGGCTCTCAACAGAAATGTAAATAAATTAAATGACAGTGCTGACTCCAGCAATTTAAAAGCAGTACGATTGGCCCTCTTGAAATACCACCGGGGTTGCCGGCTGTCCTACACGACTCGCCGGGCGTAATGCCTAACCGCTACAGTGTCCGACAACCGCGACCCCTGCTTCCCCCCAAATGGCAACCCAACACCTTAACCCCTGTTGGGAAGGGTCGTAGCACGGGATGGTGAGAATCCTAATACCGCATGCTCCTATATGTAGTACGACTGCATAGTGCCTCCGTTTCCCATACCACGGGCCACCAATGCATTCGTTTCCAAGCCGACCACGGCATCTAGTCTATCAATGCATTATGCAACATGATGTACACCTTCGACATATAACATCCCATTCAATTTGCATTTGAAAAGTAAACATAGCATAAATGCACATCAATGTGTGAAATGACTAATCTATATAGCATATTCATGATGACATGACTAAATTAGATATAGTTATATGAATGCCAAACAAATGCCTTGAAATAGGCCAAACGTCCTCTCTCCACTTACCTGTAGCGTACAAGGATTCCCGCTCGGTACGGGTGAGATCCGGAGCGAAACGGGTAGGCTTTGGTGAACCTAACAAAATTGAGAGGGGTTAGTACTTCACCATTTTAGAATCAAAATTAATGAAATCCGACGTCAAAATCGTGTTTAGAACGTCGAAAGAAGGTCCCACGTCCGATTTGGGCTCGATCGGACCCAAAAATCACATTCTGGCCACTCAGGTGGGTCACTCAGGTGGGTTGTCTACCCACCGGTCCTACCCGCCGGTTTTGGACCGGCGGGTATGGACCCGCCGGTAGGACCCGCCGGTCCTACCCGCCGGTTTGGCCAGAACCCCCCTGGTCCTCTCAGGTGGGTGACTCAGGCGGGTAGGGACCCGCCGATTGTACCTACCGATTTTGGCGGAAAAACCCCAGTTTCTTCTCAACTTCCTCCATTCCTTGGGGACCCAAATAGGGCTTTTCTCAACCCATTCTTCACACCTTTAAAGTCCTATAGGATGGTTCTAGCTTAGATCTAAGTTAGATTCAAGTGAGGGGAACCATCTTACCTTCTTTGCCCAAGAATGACTTCAAACCCTCCAAATCACTTCCAACTCACAATGCTCCTTCTACCTTGTCAATATCTCTTCAAATCCTTCAAGATCAACACATAAATCATCTATTAAACCTTAGATTCATCATTTCAAAGGGTGTCTACAAGATCTTAAGAAACCATACCCGAATCAAGGGTTTAAAGCATGGGTATGGTGAATGTTCATAAAACCCAACTTTTCTTACCTCCAACTATAGATCTCGAGTTGAAGATTACTCTCCCGGCACCGGAATGGCAAGATCGAGCTTCGGCGCCACTGAAATCCTCCCTTTCTTCCTCTTCCTTTCTTCTTCCCTTTCTTTTTCTCTCTCCTCTTTACTTTTCTCACCAAACGTACAGGGTAATAAATGGAAAGAAAAGAAGTCATAAAGCTTTATATACTATTCCTACTTAAGTGAATAGTGATGGATGGGTCACTCAGGTGGGTAGGTGTACCCACCTGTCATACCCACCCGAGAGTCAAAACTTGGGATTTTGACCGGGCTCGGAACTCGGCTCAAACCCCACCCCAGGCATACATTGTAGCCTACGTATATATCTAAAAATACAGATATAATACCTGTTTTATCCGTACATAGCCTTATGGTAGGTGCACGTACACGGTTTGGGTACTCCCGTCTCTTCTGGCACTGGCTCGGACTTGTCGGGCCAGCCGGTGTTTAAGGTCACCCGTGCCATCATAGTCCATAAGGAACCCGCTCTAACCTCCTCTGGCTCGGTTCCTGCATGGTTAAACCGGTTCAACCGCGAAATCAGACCGGGTTTAAGAAGCGGGATATTACAGTTCACGTCCTTCAGGTCTGGGATGTCCCAAGTATTACCGAAGGGGAACCCTTCGGACACCCTCATGAAAAAGAACTTCAAGTTCCAACTGTGTATCGAGGTTGGATATCGATTCAGAAATCGGAGGTCTTTCCTAGGGCAGAAGTAGTACTAGCCCGAGTCCCCCTTGCTGGAACCGAGAGACAAACAATTGAGGAAGAGTGGAAGGGAGAGAGGTCTCCCCATCAGAGAGAAGAAGACAATGAAACTCAGGACTTTCCGCCACCCGTTTGGGGCCAGCTGGGCTGGAGAGATGCCATAGTGCCGGAACACCTGGCTGTAGAAAGGGTGAAGGGGGAGTCGAAGTCCGGCCTTCAAGGCATCCTGATAGAAGCAAAGCTCCTCAGGATTTCGGTAGCTTGCTCTATCTTCGGGCCTATGTACGGGAAGGACGAACTCATCTGGTATGCCACATGACACACGGAGCTTAATCAACTCCTCCTCGATTACGGTCGAAACTATACTCCTGGCTTCGACCTCCAGGGACTCGTTTTCCTGGGCCCTGGAGTTGAGAAGCCCCTCCCTAATACCTTCACCGCTTATGTCACTAGCGATAGAGGATGAGGAGACATCCGAAGATGTGGATGTGGAGGATGAATCCGAGGACATCCCTCGGACTTGACTGGGACTACGACGCCTCGAGACCGCACCCTCGGATGACGAGGTGCCACTACCTATAGAGCTGGACATGACTTACTTCTGAATGACTAGCCGAACCGAAAGTCAGAGGAAGTTAAGGACGAAGGACGAATGGTCAGAGAAATGAGTAGAAGATGACAAAATGAGAGGGAGTGACACTATTTGTAGGCAACAGTGTATCGATACGACTCCCCAGCATCATTAAATGCAGTACACGTCATCTATGCATGATTCCCAAAGTACGATACACATCATTTATGCACGATTCCCGAAGTACGCTCTAACAAAGCGCACGAGCGTATCACCGGGCCCGAACTCGTACTGACCTAACTGAAGGTTACAATCTCGATTGGGATCTTGTGCCAAGGCCGAGTGGACCTTACCGAAGGTCACTACCTCGCTACGGAGCTCAGGCAAAAGCAAAGTGGACTTTACCAAAGGTCACAACCTTGGTAAGGTACTCAGGCGTAGGCCGAGTGGACCTGTTCGAAGGTCACAACCTTGGTAAGGAGCTCAGGAAAAGGGCGAGTGGACCTTACCGAAGGTCACTACCTCGGTAGGGGGCTCAGGCAAAGGCCAAGTGGACCTGACCGAAGGTCACTACCTCGGTAGGGGGCTTAGGCAAAGGCCGAGTGGACCTGACCGAAGGTCACTATCTCGGTAGGGGGCTCATGCCAAGGCTGAGTAGACCTTACCGAAGGTCACAACCTCGGTAGGGGTCTCAGGAAAAGGCCGAGTGGACCTGACCGAAGGTCACTACCTTGGTAGGGGACTCAGGCAAAGGCCGAGTGGACCTAACCGAAGGTCATGTTTTTAGGACGAACGTCGAAACCGAAGAGCGAAGGGGCACTCAAGTTAAATCAGTTGGTTACTCCCACTGAATGAGCCTCCTAGTGGAACTAAGGGGGCTACTGATACGATAGAATTTGTCGTCGAATAAAGCAAGGACATGTGGCGACCGAGGGAGGAGCACGTGTTGCCCATCCGATAGAGGCCGCAAGGCTCCAAACCACGTAAGGGAAGGTTCCAAAAGGGGCAAGGCTCCCAACCACGTGAAGGGATGGTTCCAGAACGAGCAAGGCTCCAAACCATGTGAGGGGAAGATTCCCGAGGGGGGTTTCCGAAACCCTAGGCCCAGCAACCCTATAAGAGAAAACCGAAAAGGGACCCAGAGGAGGTACGCCGACACCCACCATTACTCCTGTGAATACACTGTTCTGCCGGTCACTAACTTAGGCATCAGAGGATTAATCCTGGGGATGCCTTCGGGCCTTTGCCTTCTGTGCTTGTACAGGATTAGCTCGTAGGGAATTTCAGCAGTAACACCACCATATATTAAATTTTTTTCCTCTTCGTGCTTTTAATGGTTCACTTAGTCCTAGGGAACCCCAAGGGGGTAGTCGAGTTGGCAAATGACTTTCGCCTTAGGAATTATGTAGTTCTGAGTTCGATTTTTATTTCTATTGATATCAATTTAATCTGTATTATACATTGATCGGTTTTACCCTTATTTTTCATTAAAAAAATAGATTTAATTTATGATTTTACCCTTGATCCAATGTCAATACCCTGATTAGGATTCACCAAGTATCGATATTAGTGTCATCGATCTAGATCGATGAACCTTGCCTAGTCCCAAATGGAAATTGATTTTTCTTAAAGGATTAAAATTACATGTGGAGATCTCTGATTGATCTAAAATAAGATCATGATCATATGCTTAACTGTAAAATATGCCCTTTTAAAATTAAATGGGAGAAGGGGGAAGGTCTGGTTCGGTTGGTATACCATTCAAATTCCAATATTTGCAAAATCATCAGTGCTTTGCACGGGCTATGTAAGAAATAATTGTGATCAACGTAATCTAATACTAAAGGAAGAAGAATCATGCAATTAGGTTTGAAGAATTAATTTAATTAATACATTTGAATTTCAAATAAATAATTATTTCCAGTTCATATTTGCATGATTCGTGGAACATACACCAATAAATGATAAAAAAAATAATATTAAAATATCTATTCTACAACGTAGGCTGAATAAAAAAAAAAAAAATTTATGTGAAAGCATATGTGCACATAGGCAATTTTTTATTTTATTTTTTATTTTTTTAATTGAAGTCAATTGTACCAAATCAAGAAAAGAGAAGTTATAAATAACTAAAAGATAATAAATTATCCTCATTGAGTGAATATAACAATAACATATAGTCTCTTTCTTTGTTTTATATTTTGTGGTGAAATTTCTAATTTATTAAAAAAAGGGGAAAAATTTTGTGTGGCTAGTGTGGTTCTTACGCCCAGACACATCGGAGGGCACAATGGTTGATCAGGTCCTATAAAAAAAAATGATATCTCTATGAATACTTTCTTACGTATTCTTATTGGCCCTCGTACATATGTAAAAACTATAATCCCCACGGAAAACTCTTTTCTAAAAATTATTTAAAAGAAAAAAAACAATAATAGATATGAAAGGTCACATACATGATGGACTCTTATTTTAATGGAAAGACCAACAAACAAATCTATGTTTTTGATGCATGAATCGATGACAGCTTTAAAAGAGTAAAAGTCTTCTTTTGTTGTTATATTTTTAATATAATTTATTGGGAAGAGTTTACCTAGACCCCACAGACAGTGTGAAGCCCATGGATGGCCCAAATTTATACCACATGGCTGGTAGAATGAAGCTGAATATGGGCAAGTAAAACCGAAAGCCTAAAGCTGGTGTTGATTTGTACCAAAAGATACATGTCGTTGATCTTCTTGAGAATAGTATGCTTGAAGACAAAGACTATGGATATGATCAATATGAAGTATGTTTGAAGCCAAAATGCATAAGACTATGGATATGATCAATATGAAATATGTTGATGATAAAAA